>NW_024104926.1:0-109285 GCF_003945595.2 Pipra filicauda
CCGCCGGGGTTGCCGCTCGCGCAGCCGCCGCTCTGCCCCGGCTGCACCGGGACCCGGCACCGCCTCGGGCCTGCGCTGCCGCCTCAGCGGCCACAGGGACACAGGGATGGGGGACCTTTGCTCTGACACTGATGGGGCCTGCCTTTGTTCTGCTGGGCTCTGGGCTTTAGGGAAATTGATGTTCATTGTCATGCTCCACTGGAACAGCTCCTGAATTCCAAAGGTTTCCTAATCCAGGGGGAGGGGTTTCTCTGGCATCGGAGGTGCCGCCCCTCGGGACACATTGTCAATAAACCATCCAGCTGACTGGGATGGGTGTAAGAGCTGGGGAACACAGGATAATCAGTCATCCCATGAAAGCCTTGGAATATTCCCTGCCTGAATCAGAACCCAAATGGAACAGTTTGGATACAATTCCCAAATAGTTTGGAAACTCCAGTCATTCCTGACACCAGGATGGAAATTCAGCAGATAACTAAAGCCAGTCCCCTTGGGAGCCCACACCCAGTGGGGCTGAGGGAGGCCCTGGCAGCTCCCCAGCACCTCCCTCTCAGTGGGACACCTCTGGCAGCCTCTCCCAGCTCGGGAACCCTCCAGTTTGTGACACTCCAAAGACCCTCGCTGGTGCCCAGGACAATTCTGATCCCCCTCAACAAACACTCCTCCAGCTGGGACCCTGGCCTGTTGGCAAACACAAAGGGATTTGGGGGAGTGTTTCCTGACAACAAGGAGAATTTGGGAGAGGGGCCTTTCCACACCCAGCTATTGATGTGTGCACACATCTCTGCCTGGGTGTGGGTGTGAATTGACTGTGGTGGGAATGTTGTTATTGGGAATCTATAATTCAGTCACTGTTAAAAGTGTGGCAAATGCTATTGAATCACTTGATAACTGTCAAACTGGTCAATAATTAAATGCTAGTAATCTCTTTTGCCCCCTTATATTTGTGTCCAAATCCTTTGCATCCTGATCCTCTTGCATCCCAAGGTTCTGTGTAAATCATTCTCTTTCATCAAAAAATATATTTTTCATGACTTCCACTTTAAAATCTTCCTCCTTAGCTAAACTACAAAACAACTCTAATTAGTTGTTGATGTCTTGAAGACAATTAAAGAAAGAAAAATAATTTGTTTGTCAGTGTTTTAATGGGTCCCACAGTGTGTTTGGAGTTGCATCAGCTGTCAGTCCAAGATGGGCCATGTCAGAACTGGTGAGGTTGGGGGGTGAGGAGCAAGGTTGATCATCCAGGGTCAGTGTGGATCTCCTGAGGAGACACTCAGCATCAAGATCACTTGGAGAACACCTCTATCACCTCTTCTCTGAACTAAAAAATATCCATAATTGAATTAAAACAAAAAAAGTACAAATTTTGAAGACTTGTTTTGAAATTGCCTTGAAGACAATTAAAGGAAGACAAAGAGATCCTGAGGGATTTCTGCATTTTAATGAGCCCCACGGTGTGTTTGCAGCCCAGCCCATGGTCCTGAGGTGCTGAGAGAAGATTGAAGCAGCTGCTGAAGAAGTCAGAAGCCAAAGTCCAAGTGCCTTGAAGCATTGCTGGGCCCCACTGAGGGCAGGCACTGCCAAAGCCTCCCCAGGGACTCCTTGGAGCAGCTCCTTGGAGGCCAGGAGTGCAGGCAGACAAAGGCTCTGGGCAGGCCCCTGCAATGCTGAGCAAAGCCTGCCTTGGTTTTGTGGAGCACAAAGGCCAAGGCCTGAGCCCCAGGCCCTGGCCCAGCAGATCCTGTCCCTCCCGGCTGGCTCAGGGCTGTTTGGGGGCACTGGGATGGGAGGGGGAGGAACAACAAAGGCCCAAAACTGGGCAACCCCTGCCAGGCTCCTGAGGGAGGGGCGAGGCAGAACCCAAGGGCAGAACCTGCCAGGCAAGTTGGTTGTGGTGGCCTGAGTGGCAGAGGCAGCTGCCAGAGGCAAGGGGACAAAGGCCTGGGTGCCTTTGGGCCTTGCAGCCCTGCCAGAGCCCTTGGCCATCTCTCCTGCAGGCTGTCCTGCCCTGGCCCTGCTGCTGCTCTGGCCTTGCAGGCTGCACACACCCCTCCTGCTTTCCCACCCCCTCCCAGCAGCATTTCTAGACCCTCCCTGATGGCTCTGCACCAGCTCTGGCTGTTCCCTGGCACACAAAGCCATGGGCTGATCCTGACTCCCTCTGGGTGACCTCTTGCAGCACAAGAGTTCCCGTTGAGTGACATTTCTTTTCCTCACCTTCAGTCTGTACCTTCCATGCTACTCTTTGTGGAGATTTCATTCTATTTCTAATATGGAGAAAAGCTCCATCCTGTCAGATCTGCTCTAGACCCTCTCCAGTTCTTCCTCATTCTTCCAAAATGGGGAGCCCTACACTCAGACAGACCAGTCCAGATGTGGTGACCCCAGGGCTGAGTCCAGGGGGGTCACAACTCCCTTGTCTGGGTGCCCACTTTCCCCTAAGGCAACCCCATGTGCAGTTGGCCTTAAATCAAGGGGCCATTCTGATTCTTTGTAAGGTCACAGAATCAAGTGGCACCGTGACTCTGCAGGGCCTCATGGAACCAAAGGAATGCAGGGACACTGTGGAATCTCATGGAACCAAGGGACCATTGTGACATGTGGGGTCTCTTTGGAACAAAAGGAATCCTGGGACATCTCAGAGCCTCCTGGAACCAAGGGGCCACTGTGCCTCCCCAGAACTCCATGGAATCAAGCAGAGCCGCTGCCTCCCCCCCGCCGCCGCACGGACCGGAGTCGCCGGCTCTGCCCTGCTTGGACACCTCTGGAGTCAGCGTGTTCTTGGGCAGCACAACTGATCTCAGACCAGAGAGTTTTCCACATTTTGCTTTGCCCCCTCTTTCTCATGGTTTTGTTTTTTGTTCTTTGTTCATTCAGGGGGAAAAGGGGGAAGGGAGGCACGTGTTGATCCCTGCTTCATCTCCCAACAAAAGGGAGTTGGGGTAGGGGGGGAGAGAGGAGACAATTTCTCTCTCTGCTGTTGCTTTGAACTCTTCCATTGGTATTGCTGTTTTTGCTGCTATATTTCCTGTCAGTAAACTCTTTTTTCACTTATATCTCCTTGTATTTTGTCTCCCTATAGTGGTGGGGAATAAAAGGGGAGTGAGTTCATTTCATTGGAGTTCCTGCCCCAATATGTGTCTTTAAACTAGGGGTTGCTCAAGGGCTCCCTGAAATTTGGCATCATTCACAAAGGACTTGAAAACACATTTTGTCCCAGTGTACAGAGAGCTAATAAAAGTGTTCTACAGTGGTGTTCAAGGGTTGGTCACTGACGAATTTCATCCAGAAGTTGCTGACAAGAGGACTTTATACCATGGATTTTATTGGACACTCTTCATTCAGCCAATTTCCCACCCACCACATCTTCCACTTCTTCAGTCCAGCTCTCACCAGACTGGCCATAAGGAGACCACAGGAGACCATGTCAAGGGCACAAAACATCCCCTTCTTTTCCCTCCCACAGGGGTTCTGCAATCCCTGCCTTGTCCTTCCCATGCCTGGCAATGGCTGCAGCAGGACTTGCCATATCCCCTTCCCTGCTGAGCCTGACCAGTCTGGAACTCTGCCAACCCTCCTTGCTGCCCTGTTTGCAGACTGGTTCCATGTCTGCCTTTGCCAAGGCCCCAAGAAGCTCTGGGATGGCTCTGGCCTTTGCAAGGGTTTGGGAGAGGTCTCCCAGTGACACTGCCCAGCCTTCTCAATAGCCCTGACACCAAAACCTTTTCCATATCCCACACTTCCAGAGGAGTGCCCAGGACACAACACAGGTTGTCCTGGTGGTTCTGGAGAATGAGAAAGGATTTCTTCCTTGAGGCCAACCCCTCCAATTGGATTTGAGTGCAGCTGGAAGGTTCCCTCAGCATTTTCCCCAGTGCCTCCTGCCCTGAAGGTTTCTGGCCCTCAGGCTGGAGCTGAGGGGGTTGGGCAGGTGCCTGAGGAGGGGGTAGAACAAGGGCTGTGTCCAACTGTGCCAGGAGGGCTGTGCTGGGCAAGGATGAGGAGGCTGCAGAAAACAGTGGCACTGGGGAGGGGAGAGGAGCAGGTGGAGAGACCTTGTGCCTGCCCATGCTGGGCAGGAGCTGCCCCAGGATGGCAGCTCTGAAGCACTCCCAGGATGTCCCTGTGAACAGGAGGGGAAGACTGGATCTAAAAATGAAACCTGGAAAGCAGAGAGCAGGAGTGTCATGGGGACACTGCAGGAGAGTTCCAGCCCTGGAGCAAGGTCACAGAAGAAGTGACCCAGTACATGCAGTGGCCTCAGAAGATGCCACAGCAACCTGGAGATGCTGGAAGGGAGCCCAGCTCTGCTTCACAAGTTCCCAGGGCCTGTCCCTGCCTGTGCTCCAAGGGCTTCCAGCCCCCAGGACTGTGCTCAGAGACCACTCTGGCCTTACAGCGAGAAAGGGGCTCAGGAGGACAGTGTGGAAGGGGCAAGAGAGCAGCTCTGGAAAGACCAAGCCCTGCTGCTCCCTGGCAGTGCTGCTGGGCTGGGAGTATTGTCCCCTTCCCCTTTGCAAATACCCCCTGTCCTGCAGTGTGCTGTCCTCTAGGAACATCTAAGAAGAAGGGTCTTGGACAAAGAAGGCACTGCAGGGTACTTTGTTTTGTTTAAATACGCTGTGAGCACAATTCATCATCTATACATCTCAGTGTCAAATTCAATGGGTAGACACTAAATTAGAAGGCAGATGGACAATAATATTTCATTGCACAGAAAATTATTGCAAGAAGAACTTGATGACGTCCACAAAAAACCTGAAGAGGAAGGCTGGGCCATGAAGGAGTCCCATTCTGAATGCTACACACCAGAACACAGGCACTTTATTGCTCCTGAAAAGCATCCAGTCATCATTTTCCTTATGGCATCCTTGAGCTCCTGGTTCCTCAGGCTGTAGATGAGGGGGTTCAGTGCTGGAGGCACCACTGAGTACAGAACTGATAGTGTCAGATCCAGGGTTGGGGAGGAGATGGAGGGGGGCTTCAGGTAGGAAGACAAGACAGTGCTGAGGAACAGAGAGACCACAGCCAGGTGAGGGAGGCACGTGGAAAAGGCTTTGTGCTGTCCCTGCTGAGAGGGGATCCTCAGCACAGCCCTGAAGATCTGCACATAGGAGAAAACAATGAAAATGAAACAGCCAAGTCCTAAAGAGATAGTAAATAAGAGAAGCCCAATTTCCCTGAGGTAGCCTGAGTGTGAGCAGGAGAGCTTGAGGATGGCAGGGATTTCACAGAAGAACTGGCCCAGGGCATTGCCCTGGCACAGGGGCAGGGAAAATGTATTGGCTGTGTGCAGCAGAGCATTGAGAAAACCAGCAGCCCAGGCAGCTGCTGCCATGTGGGCACAAGCTCTGCTGCCCAGGAGGGTCCCGTAGTGCAGGGGTTTGCAGATGGCAACGTAGCGGTCGTAGCACATGATGGTGAGGAGGAAATACTCTGCTGAGATGAAGAACAGAAAGGAAAAGAGCTGTGCAGCACATCCCATGTAGGAGATGGTTGTGGTGTCCCAGAGGGAATTGTGCATGGCTTTGGGGACAGTGGTGCAGATGCAGCCCAGGTCTGTGAGGGAGAGGTTGAGCAGGAAGAAGCCCATGGGGGTGTGCAGGTGGTGGTCACAGGCTACGGCGCTGAGGATGAGGCCGTTGGCCAGGAGGGCAGCCAGGGAGATGGCCAGGAAGAGCCAGAAGTGCAGGAGCTGCAGCTCCCTCCTGTCTGCGACTGCCAGGAGGAGGAACTGGGTGAGGGAGCTGCTGTTGGACATTTGCTGTTCCTTAGGACAGGGTCTGTTCAGAAAAGGAAAGCACAGGGAACAATTAAGACAGCCCTCTCTCAGCAAAGCCAGTGCACTTTCCAGGGAATTCCCCTCCAAGTCAAGGCATTTCTTTTGTCTGGTTTGTGCTCTCTGAGGGTTCTGTGAGGAGCAGGAGCTCTGCCCATGTGCTGCCAAGGACTCAGCTTTGCTCTGCTGCAGTGCAGACATGGAGCTGGTTTGGGACAGCTCTCATGATCACAGGGGAACCCAGCTTTGGAGGAAAAGTTCAGTTCCTGTGCTGTTGTCTTGGAGCAATTTGGGCTGCAGAAGAGAAGCACAGTGTATCCTTAAAATAATTTTGACTAGGTTTTTTGGTTACAGTCATAACACCTGGGTTTTTTTTTTTTAGGGGTAAATTTTTCTGATGACAAATCTGAAGAGTGTTGAGGCAGGACAGGCAGAAGAGCTGAGCTCTCTGTTGCTTATTGCAGAGCCAGGAGAGCTGCAGTGCCTCTCAGTCTGTTTCCCATCTGCTCTGCACTTTCCCTTGGGCTGCCTTGAAAAGGACTTCACACACAGATTCCTCTTTAAAAACCCCACCAAGATCTGTGCTGAGAGCAGGGCAGTGCTGCTTGAAAGGGCAGCTCTGTGAAGTGTCCCCTGTGCCAGCCCAGAGGTGCAGCTGTGCTGGACAGAGCAGGACAGGAGCCTTCCTGCAGAGAAGCCAAGGGCTGGGACAGGAGAGTGCCAACTCCTAAGGGAAGGCTCAGCACTGCCCAGGATCCTGTGCTCATTTCTGAGACTGCCTGAAATATTCACCTCCGAGAGTAAAAGAGTTGGAATTTCAGTGCAGCCTCCTGACCTGAGAGAACAATGTCTCTGCTACAATGCCTAAGCAGGAAACACACCTCAGGACTAATTCCTTTCCTGTAGCCCCTGTCTTTTGTGAGCTTTGCAAAAAATTCTCCATTCAATATGGTGTAGTGGTCTGGAGCTGTGAACAGGTCTGACCCTGCAACAGCGAGACACGGAAAAGATCCTCCCTCAGCTGCCAGGTTTGCTCCTTGCCCACAGCCCTTCTGCCCCAGCCCTGGGAGCAGCTCCCCGGGCCAGTTGAGAGCTGCCCCTGGCAGGCAGCAGAGTCCCTGCCCAGCACAGCACCCTGGGCTGCAGGACCCTGCTCTGCCCCACAGCCCTGGGCACCCCAGGCTGCACCCCCGGCTTCACAGCTCTTCCAAAGTGCCCCAAAACAGCCCCTGCTCACCCATCCCATCAGCTGGGGCTGGGCCAGCTTCAGGAGATGCCTCCAGGAGCTGCCCCTGCACTGCCCTGCAGCCACAGACTCACCATGTGCAGCCCTGCCAAGATTCCTCCTGCAGGGAGCTCTCAGCCCTCCTGCCAGTGCTGAGCCCCTTGAAGCTCTGTCTGTGCCCTGCTGGTGTCCCTGAGCTGCCCTGGCAGTGCCCTCAGCCCTGCTGGGCTGTGCAGAGGAGCTGCTCACCAGCAGAGCTGTCTCTTTGAAGCTCTTCTTGCTTGCCAGGAGCTCCCTGTGTGCCAGGAGCCCGGCCCAGCTCAGCAGCACAGCAACAGCCCCAGGCATTTCATGACCCTCAGGGGGGTTTGGGGTTGTTTACATGAGACTCAGTCCCTGAGAGGAAGTTCAAACAACTTCTCAAGAAGTCAAAGTGAGATTGAAGCACTGAAGTTTCTTGTAGTGCTAATGAGTCTCAGAGAGGGACACAACTGAGAACATGTCCCCAGATTCCAGTTAGAGCAGAAAAGTGCAGACAGTGATGGCAAGGATGGACAAGCAAGGGAAAGGTGGTTCTAATGCTGGACAAACCTTGACTTGTTTCCTTAATCCAAAGGGCCAAGCCCTGACCCCCAGCCCCTGGGAAGGGACATCCTGTCCCTGCCTCATTCCTCAGGGCTCTTTCTCTGGGGCACTGGGATGTGGGATGTGCAATGCCAAGGGCAGGACCATGGGGTGGCACCTGCCAGGCTGCTGAGCAGGGACAAGGAGGCCATGAGGCCCCAGGGCTGCAAGGGGCACTCCCCTCCTCCTGGCCTCAGGGGCACAGACAGCAGCCCTGGCCAAAGGCCTGCAGAAGGTGGCTCTGGCAGGGCCTTTCAGCTTCTCCCCCTCCCTGTCTCCTCTCCAGCCCAGGCTGTCCTACGGTGTCCATGCCCTGCCCCTTTCCCTGCAGGCTGTCGTCATCCCCCCGGCTGCCCCACCTGGCTGGCACCTTCCTGCACTGACATCTCTGCGTCCTCCCTGGCTCTTCCTGCACACACAAAGCCTTGGGCTCATCCAGACTCTTTCTGGGTGACGTGTTCCAGCACAGCATTTTCCATGGAGTGAAATTCCTTTTTCCTCATGTGTACCAGGGGGAATTTATGCTGATACTTTTGGTCTGTGTTTGGCCCTGCCACTTGTGAAAGCTTTGCTCTTTCCCTGGCAAGTTATGGGAAAACAAGCACTGATAAGCGGGAAAGTTGTCCTTGAGAGCTTTTTGTATAAACTGGTTTAATTGGTGTTCTGTGATTGGTTACTTTTCCGTCAAGGGCATTTGGAGGAGAAAGTGATGATGAAGTGAGGAAGGCTTGACCCCAGACTCAATTAAGGTAGACCCCCAAAACACTCTGCGCATGCGTGTGTGGATTTCCAACGTTCTCACGCGTGCACAGAAGAGATGCACTGACATAACCGGGGGTGGGACTGAGGGCCTCGGGCTGGGCAGTGCTGGCCACACCTGGGGAGGTTGTGGTCTCTCAATTAATTGTTTAAAAAGCAGATAGTGCTTCCTTGGCGAGAGCTAGTTTACTTCAAGGACAACGTTGCCTTTTGGCGCTTAACAGCTTGTTAACTCACTGACTCTCCGAGGATGCTGCTCCTGCTCTGGGTAATTATAGGTATGCTAGGTTGGTAAGATAACTTTATGGGCAACAGCTGGGTAACTGGGGAGATCGTGCTGGGGGCTTATTCCTCTCCTCGTTCCTCCCTTTTGGGTTTGTTCATTTTCTTGGCCACCTTTTTGTAATAAATATTGTTTTTTTCTGTTGAACTAGCAACGGTGTCCGTTTTTCGTGTCTGTATATCTCAGACCTTTTCCCTGATAAAGTAACCCCTCCCCGATACACTCATGTCTACTTGGGACCTCCCCAGCTGCACTTGGCATTAATTCTTTCTTTCTCATGCTCTTTTCTGCTCTGACAAAAGGATCCACCATCTCTAAATCCACCCTTCAAGCCCTCTCAGGGCTGTCTTGTGCTGTCCTCAGTCTCCACAACACTGAGGCCACAGCTCCTTAGCCCCTCTCTAGTGCTCCTGTGCTTGAGACCTTTAAAGCCCATCCTGGGAGATCTCTCACTAATGTTTTTGCAGATGAAAATATCGTGCTCATAGTCTAAGTGAATCACAGTTGCCATGAAAACCAGCATGCATTCCCATTGCTATGGTCAGTTACCATGGCAAATAGAATACATTCTCATTGCCACAGTCAGTTACCATGGCAACCATAATACATTCCCATTGCTACAGTCATTGACTGTGGCAAACAGCATACTTCCCACTGCTATGGTCAGTTACCATGGTAACCATAATACTTCCCACTGGTACAGTCAGTTACCATGGCAACCATCATACATTCCTGTCACTACAGTCAGTGACCATGGCAACCATCACACATTCCCATTCCTACGGTGAGTTACCATGGCAACCATCATACAGTTGCATTGATCCGGTCAGTTACCATGGCAACCACCATACATTCCCACTGCTGTGGTCAGTTACCATGGCAAACAGCATATATTCTCATTGCCACGGTCAGTTACCACAGCAACTACCATACATTCCCATTGCTAAGGGCAGTTACCATGACAACCATCACACATTCCCATTGTTACAGTCAGTTACCGTGGCAACAATCATACATTCCCACTGCTATGGTTGGTTACCATGGCAACCAGCATACAGTCTCATTGCCAAGGTCATTTACCATGGCAACCATCATACATTGCCATTGGTACAGTCAGTTACCTTGGCAACCATCTTACATTCCCGTTTCTACGGTCAGTTACCATGACAAACATGATACATTCCCATTGCTACGATCAGTTACCATGGCAACCATCATACATTACAATTGCCATGGTTGTTACCATGGCAATCATCATACATTCCCGTCATTGCGGTCGGTTACCATGGCAACCATCAGACATTTCCATTGTTATGGGCAGTTACCATGGCAACCAGCATATATTCCCATTGCTACAGTCAGTTACCATGGTAACCATCATAATTCCCACTGGTACAGTCGATTACCAATGGCAAACCACCAGACATTCCCATTTCTACGGTCACTTACCATGGGAACCATCATACTTCCCACAGATATAGTCAGTTACCAATGGCAACCATCATACATTCCCATTCCTACTGTCAGTTACCATAGCAAACATCATACATTGTCATTTCTACAGTCAGTTACCATGGGAACCATCATACAGTCCCACTGCTACTATCAGTTACCATGGCAACCATCATACAGTCGCGTTCCTATGGTTGGTCACTATGGTAACCAACATACAATACACCTGCTACGGTCAGTTACCATGGAAACCATCATACATTCCCACTGTTACGGTCGGTTACCATAGCAACCATCGTACATTCCCATTGATCTGGTCGGTTACCACGGTAACCATCACACATTCCCATTGCTGTAGTCAGTTACCATGGCAACCATCACACATTCCCATTGCTATGGTCGGTTACCATGGCAACCATCACACATCCCCATTGCTGTGGTCGGTTACCATGGCAACCATTATATGGTCCACTGCTACAATCAGTTACCATGGCAACCATCATTTAGCCACGTTCTATGATCAGTTACCACAGAAACCATCTGAATTTCAGTTTCTATGGTCAGCTACCATGGCAACCATCACACAGTCATGTTGCTACAGTCGGTTACCATGGCAACCATCACACATTCCCGTTCTTACTGTCCGTTACTATGGCAAGAACATACATTCCCATTGCTACAGTCGGTTACCATGGCAACCAGCATACATTCCCATTGCTACGGTCAGTTACCATGACAACCATCATACATTCCCATTGCTACGGTCAGTTACCATGACAACCAGCATACATTCCCATTGCTACAGGCAGTTACCATGGCAATCATCGTACTTCCCATTGCTGCACTCAGTTACTATGGCAACCAGCATACATTCTTTATGCCATGGTTGGTTACCATGGCAACTATCATACATTTCCCATTGCGTTAGTCAGTTACCATGGCAACCATCACACAGTTCCATTGCTTTCGCCTGCTACCATGGCAACCATCATACATTCTTATTGCTATGGTTGGTTACCATGGCAACCAGCATACATTTCCTTTGCTACAGTCAGTTACCACAGGAACCATAATACTTCCCAATTGCTATGGGGAAGTATTATACACTGCCGTTGCTATGGTCGGTTACCATGGCAACGAGCATACAGTTTTCTCTACAGTTAGTTACCATGGCAACCATCACACATTTCAGTTGCTACAGTCAGTTACCATGGCAACCATCATACATTCAAATTGCTACGGGCAGTTACCATGGCAACCATCATATTTCCCTTTGGTACAGTCAGTTACCATGGCAACCATCATACATTCCCATTGCTACGGTCGTTTACCACAGCAAGCATCAATCATTCCTGTTGCTACAGTCACCATGGCAACCATCACATATTTCCATTGTAAGGGTTTGTTACCATGGCACCATCACAGATTCGCATTGCTATGCTCGGTTACCATGGCAACCATCATAAAGTCACATTCCTATGGTCGGTTACCATGGCAACCAGAATACATTCCTGTTGTTACAGTCAGTTACCATGGCAACCATCATACATTCCCAGTGCTATGGTCGGTTACCATGGCAACCATCAGACATTTCCATTGCTATGGGCAGTTATCATGGCAACCAGCATACATTCCTGTTGCTATGGTCGGTTACCATGGCAACCAGCATACATTCCCATAGCTACAGTCAGTTACTATGGTAACCTCTTGCTTCCTCTTGGAGAAAAGCAGATGCAGATGAGCCTCCCTGTTGTCCACCAACCTGCCAGCTGTGCTCTAAAGGCCTGTGTGCCAAGGGGTATCTTCACCAAGACTCTGTACAAACCTCTGGGACTCTTTGCATCCTGTCATGGTGCCTTTCCAGTGAATTCCAGGGTTATCAAAGACAACTGGAATGGGCTCTTTGTCTCATTCCACAAGGTCACCCAAACCAGTCTCTCCTCTGACCCTCACCCACAAAAGTTCACCCAAGTTGTTCATCCCCTAGAGCAGCTCCACAGGTCCCAGAAGCTCCTTCCCGCTGAGGACACCTCTCTCCTGCTCTTTCTCTCCTGTGTCTCCTTGGCCTTCTCTCCCAACCCATCACAGCCCTGCAACCTGGGAACTGTCTCAGCAGGCCTGGGCTGTTATTGCCTGCAAGTGGAATGAAGAGAGACTTGGGGCTGCAGCTCCTCCTGCCTGTGCCCCACACGCAGGGCATTGGGGCCTGTCTGGCTGCAGCCCCTCAGCGGGGGCACCGGGGTAAGAACAGACTTGCAGTGGGGAAAGCTGCTCTGAAAGCCCCGAGAGCTGGGCTGTGCAGAGGCTTTGCTGACAATGGCCTTGGGGGTGGACGTGCTGGGACTCAGGCCCAGGGGGAAAATCCCAGGCCTGATCCCTGAGGAGATCAGCACATGCTGCTGAAATGCTGGGGGAGAGAAGAGCCAGCAGAGGGAGGGAACAAGTGTGGACAGCCTGGGCTGATGTGCTTTGGACTCGTGCCTGGCCCGGCCTTGGCTGGGCAGAGAAGGGACAGCCTTTGTGTCCCTGCAGGGCTGGGATTCACTCCCTGCCCCAAAGGCACCCAATGTGTCTGAGAAGCCCTGGGTGGTGCCTGTCCCACAACTGCTGGGAATGGGGATGGGGTTCCTGCACAGGCCCTGTGCTGTCCATGGCAGCTGCTGCACTTGTGCTGCAGAGCCCTGGCACCTCCCCTGGCACTACAGGCCCCTCTTTGGCTGTTCAATCCAGGCTCAGCTGCCCTCAATTAGGTTCAGCAGTGAAGGGATGTCCAGGAGACAACTGGCCATTGTACTCCAAGGACATATAGAAAATACCCTGATAAAGAACAGGAGAGAGACCTCTCTCCCTGTGCCACCTGACTCCATTTGGTCATCTGAACACCTCTAAGGGCTGCCCTGGACAGAAGGAACAGTGACAGGTTCCCCTGTCCTACCTGTAAGCACCTTCTGCCACTGAAGTTGGCCAAAGCAATGTCCCAGCAGCCTCCAAGAAGATCCCACAGCTGCTGCCCTGTCCCTAGGAACTGCTCCATTGGAGCCTGCAGTTCCCAGCAGGAATCTCAGTCACCTCTGGCCCCTCAGAAGGAACCAGGGCTTTGTGTCCCAGCAGGTCACTCCTGGCTTTGGTCTTCCTTCATTCCCATGGGAGCTGGGACAAGGAGTCACCTGCAGGGGCCTGTTTTGGGCCCACTGAGCTGGGGCAGGAGGAATCCCAGCCCATGGGGGTTGTGCAGGGAGCTGAGTGTCCTTCTGGCTCCAGGTCTGCAGAGCCACAAGGAGACACCTCTGTTGACTCAGCTGAGTCCCTTCCCTCAGTGCAGGTGAAGGAGATCCCTCCTGGGCACTGTCTGGGTTTCCTGTCTAATGATGGGACATGAAAAGGGGACTCTTGAACTTAACTCTGTGTCTGTTTGGAGAAATGACAGTGCTGAAAGAAGTGTCTGTGCCCAGCTGAGAGAAGGAACATCATTATTTCCTTCAGCTGTGTGCCAGCAGGTTCCCCTGGAGCCCCAGGGACAGCTGGAGGAGCCCAGAGGGGCAGAGAAAGGGCTGCCTGGGGCTGTTGCTGTGCTGCTGAGCTGGGCTGGGCTCCTGGCACACAGGAAGCTCCTGGCAAGCAAGAAGAGCTTCAAAGAGACAGCTCTGCTGGTGAGCAGCTCCTCTGCACAGCCCAGCTGGGCTGAGGGCACTGCCTGCAACACCCAGGGCACAGGAGAGAAGGCAGAGAGATGAGAGGCAGCCTGGGCTGGGAGGTGACTGAGCTCTCACTTCACAAGAAACCTTCCCAGGATTTGAAGGAAGAATTCTCTGGCTGTAGGAAAGTTCAGCTTGCCTTCCTGGAGGCATCTCCTAAAGCTGGCACATCCCACAGCTTCTAGGATCTTTCAGCAGGACTCTCCCAGTTGCTGCAGTGCAGGGGAAGTGGCCATATGGCAGAGCAGGGCAGGAGCTGCAGGCAGCAAGGGCAGAGAGGAGAAGGGAGTAGGAGGTTCAAGGGATCCTGGGGTGGGAGGACAGGGCAGAGCTGCTCAGGGCAGGAACCTTGCCAGCCCTTTGCCACGGTCAGGCTGTGGCTGCAGAGCAGTGCAGGTGAGTTCCTGCAAGTGCCTCTCCCAGCTGCCAAATGGCAGCAGTGGCAGGAGCTGTCAGGATGGCTCTGCTGGATTTGCTGGGGTGCAGCAGGAGAAGCTGCTGCAGAGCAGGACTTGCTGCTGCCCCCTCAGAGGCCCAGGGCCAGAAGGTTCCCTGTGCCAGGGCTGGCTGTGGGGTGGGAAGGTGGGGGTGCAGCCAGGGGTGCCCAGGGCTGTGGGGCAGAGCAGGGTCCTGCCCCAGGGCTCTGTGTGCTGGGGCAGGGACTCTGCTGCCTGCCAGGGGCAGCTCTCAGCCCGGCCAAGGAGCTGCCACGGCCCTGCAGGGAGAAGGGGGGGTGGAAGGAGTGACCCCTCAGGGCAGGGCAGGGCTGGGCAGGGCCCTTCAGCTGCAGGCTCAGGGCTCCTCACAGCTTCAGCTCCACCTCCTCCATTTCCAGGGGCCCTTCTCAGGAAGCACATCCCCCCAGAACACCTCCCCCTTCCCAGCCACCGCAGGGGCTCTGGGATCTGCTCTGCAGCCCCTGCCCAGGCAGAGCTACCCCTGGGCACTGGGCTGGGGATGGCTCTGGCAGCACTGGCAGGGAGCTGAGCTGGGCACAGGCAGGGGCTGCTGGCAGGAACAGCTCCTCACCCAGAGACAGGCAGGCAGGGAGAGGGAGCTGCTGCCACAAGGGCTGGGCAGGGGGATGGGGGCCCCTCCCTGCTGTCCCTGTGGCACAGACCCCTTCCCTGAGCAGCTCCTGCCTGGGCTCCTTTCCCAGCCTAAGCAGAGCCTGTGCCCTCAGGCCCACGGGGGCTGGGCTGTGCATTGCCCTGCAGCAGCCAGAGCCCAGGCAAGGACAAGGCCCTGATTTCCAGCTGTCTCTCTGTGTCCCTCCTCCCTTGGCAGCAGCACTGTGGCATTTCCCTGCCATCCCCTGCTGCCTGGGCTCTCCTTGTTCTCACCAGTGGCTTTTCTGAGCCACTGTGGGGTTTGGGGGGGCAGATTCCTGTGCAGACACAAACCCTTTGGGTGCTGCTGTGGGGATGTGTCTGTGGGAGCCAAGTGCCCAAGTGCCCTCCAGGCACCTTCAGGGTCTTCAGCTGTTTGCCTGGGTGTCCTGCAGGGCTGCAGGTGCCCTCCAGAAGGGCACAGCTCTGCCATAGGATCTCTGTGCTGCACAGGATCCCCATGGAGAAAACTTCTCAGTGCTAAATCCATGGAAATGCTCTGGGCAACCGTACTTGGGAGCTGCAATGATCTCTCTGTGTGGCAGTCTGGGAGGAGAAAGATGAGATCCTAATCAGGCATCCTGAGGAAAGGCAAGCATTCTGTCAATGTGCTCTTTGAAACAGGATTCCTCTGCTCCTAGAAGTGCCTTGTTTCTTTTTTAAGGGAATTCTTAAGGGTCATCCACCTTCAGGTCCAAGCTGCCAGCCAGGGGCAGCTGTGAACAGGAAAGATGGCCAGCTCTTGTCTCTGCACCAAGAGACCATCCCTTTGCCTCTCAGGACTCACAAGATTTCCCTTGGAGCACATTAGAAATGTCAGAAATTTCAGCCATCCAAACTCACTCCTGGCAAGAGGAACTGGAATAAAATCAAGTCCCCCAAATCCCCTCCCTCTGTTCTGCCCTTGGGCAAACTGTGACCAGCAGTTCTGGAAACACTTTGATACATCACAAGTGCATTTAATTGGAGGTCACCCTGTGCTCCAAGTTGCCTCTCACTGCACAGCAAGAAGGATTCCTCGGGAGCCCATTCCAGGGTCCCTGCTCTCAGTGCCCCCTTCAGCCAGCAAACCCCAGAGCTCAGGGAAAGGGATGCAGAGAGATCTTCCTGAAAAGAGGCCCTGAATGTTGAATTGCTATGAGACATGCAAGATGTTTTGCTGATTGAGCCTGGCCTAATTAATTTCTGCCTTTTTTCTCCTCAACAGAAAATCATACCCTGAGGCAACAAATGCCCAACAGCAGCTCCCTCACCCAGTTCCTCCTCCTGGCAATCCCAGACAGGCGGGAGCTGCAGCTCCTGCACTTCTGGCTCTTCCTGGCCATCTCCCTGGCTGCCCTCCTGGCCAACGGCCTCATCCTCAGCGCCGTAGCCTGGGACCACCACCTGCACACCCCCATGGGCTTCTTCCTGCTCAACCTCTCCCTCACAGACCTGGGCTGCATCTGCACCACTGTCCCCAAAGCCATGCACAATTCCCTCTGGGACATCAGAACCATTTCCTACCACGGATGTGCTGCACAGGCCTTTCTGCTTGTCTTCTTCATTGGAACAGAGTTTTCCCTCCTCACCACCATGTGCTACGACCGCTACGTTGCCATCTGCAAACCCCTGCACTATGGGACCCTCCTGGGCAGCAGAGCTTGTGCCCACATGGCAGCAGCTGCCTGGGCCACTGAGTTTCTCAGTGCTCTGCTGCACACAGCCAATACATTTTCCCTGCCCCTGTGCCAGGGCAATGCCCTGGGCCAGTTCTTCTGTGAAATCCCACACATCCTCAAGCTCTCCTGCTCACACTCAGGCTACCTCAGGGAAATTGGGCTCATTGGGGTTAGTGTCTGTTTAGTGTTTGGTTGTTTCATTTTCATTGTTTTCTCTTATGTGCAGATCTTCAGGGCTGTGCTGAGGATCCCCTCTCAGCAGGGACGGCACAAAGCCTTTTCCATGTGCCTCCCTCACCTGGCTGTGGTCTCCCTGTTTGTCAGCGCTACAGCATTTTCCAACCTCAAGCACCCCTCCATCTCCTCCCCATCTACGGAGCTGGTGGTGTCAGTTCTGTACATGGTGGTGCCTCCAACACTGAACCCCTTCATCTACAGCCTGAGGAACCAGGAGCTCAAGGATGCCATAAGGAAAATGATGACTGGATGTTTTTTTAAGAAGCAATAAACTGCCTCTTTTCTTCTGCAGAACACTCATTGTGTAACACATTTGGGGCCCAGCCTGCCTTCTAAAGCTTTTGATAGTGTTTGGGGTGGAGGGCTTCCCTGTCTTTTCCCTCTATTCCTGTCATTAACACTGAAATTTTGTTCTTCATCCTACCTCTTTTTTTTCACCCACAAAATATACAAATCAGAAATCATGCTTTGTGTGCATTTAAACAAAATAAAAGTTTGTGCAGCAAGGTATTTGTCAAACATTCCCTGTGATAGTTTGTACATGAGGAATCACAATCTCGGAGCGTAAGAAAGGGCACAAATTCTTTTTTCCAGATTCTTCCTCCAAGACCTCCCCTGAAGCTGGAGGGCATTTCCATGTTTGCAGATCTGGAGGGAAAAAGAGTCCCAGCACTGCCAGGGAGCACCAGCACTGGGTCTGTTCAGAGCTGCTCTCTTTGCACTCCCACCCTCTCCTTTCCTGTCCGTGCCCAAGGCCTGAGTGCTCTGGCAGCTCAGTCACTGTCCTGCTGTGGGTCAGGCCTGTGAGCACAGGCAGGGACAGGCCCTGGGCACTGCTGGGACAGGGCTGGGCTCCACAACAGCAGTTCCAGCAGCAAAGGGGTTCCCCTCCAGGCACTTCCTGAAGGCTGAGGTCTTTTCCCAACGCTGGTATGGAGAAGAAGTCCCTGGATTCCTTTTGTTCCATGAGGTTCCCCAGTGTTACAATGACCTCTTGATTCCATGAAATTCCACTGTGGTCCAGGGTTTCTTTGTTTCCAAGAGGCCCTGCAGTGCCACAATAGCCTCCTGATTCCATGGGTTTCTGCAGTGTCACAATGGCCCCTTTATTTCAGGAGATTGCCCACTGTCCCTGGGTTCCTTTGGCTCCATGGGGTCCTGGAGTGTCCCAGTTGCCTCTTGATTCCATGGGTTTCCCCAGAGTCACAATGGCCCCATAATTCCATGAGGTTCTGCAGTTCCACAGTGGCTCCTTGGTTCCATGAGGTTGCACAGCATCATCACACAGCTGAGCCCATCCTGATGAAAGTTCTGAGGAGGTTAGGGGGAACTGGGACAAAAGGGAGAAGATAATTAGGGAAGGAAAGAGAGGCTTGGCCAACAGAGGGGAAATATTTGGATGAGGTAAAAACCAGGTTCAGGGAATGCTGAGGGTGCTGAAACACTGATTGTGCAAACACTCCTGATGGACATTTATGCACTTTGTAACCTCAAGCCCCAACACCACCCAAAAGTGCTGCTCCTCCCGTGGAAAGGAATCCACTGCTCTAATTCCAAGCCAGAAAAAGCCCAAACCCAGAACTCCAGACTCTTATTTGTCCTCTAATGTCCACCCCATTCCCAATCTTGTATTACCAGTATGAAAAGCCAAGCTTTAATCCTGACCCAGACCAAAAAGCTCTTCCCCTAATCATGAACCAGACACTGCCAGCAGAACAACAAACCTCCCAAAGTTCTGCCTAATCCCCACCCTGAGCTCTAAACCCCAAGTCCTGACCATTCAGCACCCCCACAGCCCTTGGGAGCAGGGCAAGGACCTGGAGGGCCCAGAGCAGGCCCAGGGGGTTGGCAGAGGAATGGGAGGTGACCTGGATCTGCTCAGCTCTGCAGTGACCCCCAGGAGAAGGGCCTGGGCTCTGGCAGGGATGTCCTGTGGCACAGGGGCTCAGGATACAAGTTCAGAAGGCCAAGTGAAAATGGCAACAGCCAGAGCTGGTGCAGAGCCATCAGGGAGGGTCTAGAAATGCTGCTGGGAGGGGGTGGGAAAGCAGGAGGGGTGTGTGCAGCCTGCAAGGCCAGAGCAGCAGCAGGGCCAGGGCAGGACAGCCTGCAGGAGAGATGGCCAAGGGCTCTGGCAGGGCTGCAAGGCCCAAAGGCACCAGGCCTTTGTCCCCTTGCCTCTGGCAGCTGCCTCTGCCACTCAGGCCACCACAAGCAACTTTCCTGGCAGGTTCTGCCCTTGGGTTCTGCCTCGCCCCTCCCTCAGCAGCCTGGCAGGGGTTGCCCAGTTTTGGGCCTTGGTTGTTCCTCCCCCTCCCATCCCAGTGCCCCCCAAACAGCCCTGAGCCAGCCGGGAGGGACAGGATCTGCTGGGCCAGGGCCTGGGGCTCAGGCCTTGGCCTTTGTGCTCCACAAACCCAAGGCAGTCTTTGCTCAGCATTGCAGGGGCCTGCCCAGAGCCTTTGTCTGCCTGCACTCCTGGCCTCCAAGGAGCTGCTCCAAGGAGTCCCTGGGGAGGCTTTGGCAGTGCCTGCCCTCAGTGGGGCCCAGCAATGCTTCAAGGCACTTGGACTTTGGCTTCTGACTTCTTCAGCAGCTGCTTCAATCTTCTCTCAGCACCTCAGGATCATGGGCTGGGCTGCAAACACACCATGGGGCTCATTAAATTCCAGAAATCCCTCAGGATCTCTTTGTCTTCCTTTAATTGTCTTCAAGACAATTTCAAAACAAGTCTTCCAAGTTTGTACTTTTTTTTGAAATCAAAGAATGGATATTTTTTAGTTCAGAGAAGAGGTAATAGAGGTGTTCTCCAAGTGATCTTGATGGTGAGTGTCTCCTCAGGAGATCCAGAGTGACCCTGGATGATCAGCATTTCTCCTCACCCCCCAACCTCACCAGTTCTGACATGGCCCATCTTGGACTGACAGCTGATGCAACTCCAAACACACTAGGAGACTCATTAAAAGACTGAAAAACAAATTATTTTCATTCCTTTAATTGTCTTCAAGTCATCAAGACTTCTGGAGCTAATTGGAGTTGTTTTGTAGTTTAGCTAAGGAGGATGACTTTAAAGTGAAAGACATGAAAAATATATATTTTTTGATGAAAGGGAATGATTTACACAGAGCCTTGGGATGCAAGAGGGTCAGGGCACAAACGAATTGGATCCAAAGATAAGGGGAGAAAAGACATTAGTAGCACTTAATCATTGACCAATTGAACACTTATCAGGTGATTCAATAGCATGTGCTACAATTTTAACAGTGACTGAATTATAGATTCCCAAGAACAACCTTCACACCACAGTCAATTCACACCCACACCCAGGCAGAGATGTGTGGACACATCAAGAGCTGGGGGTGGAAAGGTCCCTCTCCCAAATTCTCCTTGTTGTCAGGGAAACACTCCCCCAAATCCCTTTGTGTTTGCCACCAGACAAGGGTCACAGCTGGAGGAGTGTTTGTGGAGGGGGATCAGAATTGTCCTGGGCATCAGGGAAGGTCTTTGAAGTGTCACAAACTGGAGGGTTCCCGAGCTGGGAGAGGCTGCCAGAGGTGTCCCACTGAGAGGGAGGTGCTGGGGAGCTGCCAGGGCCTCCCTCAGCCCCGCTGGGTGTGGGCTCCCAAGGTGACTGGCTTTAGTTATCTGCTGAATTTCCATCCTGGTGTCAGGAATGACTGGAGTTTCCAAAATATTTGGGAATTTGATCCAAACTGTTCCATTTGGGCTGTGATTCAGGCAGGGAATGTTCCAAGGCTTTCATGGGATCACTGATTATCCTGTGTTCCCCAACTGTTCCACTCCAGATTGTTCCCACCTGTATCATCCAGGAGCAGCTGGTCCAGTGCAAGGACACTTCACCACACCCCTGGTCCAGTCCAGGGGCTCTTCATTGCTCAGCTGGTTTGGTCAAGGCTTGTCAGGAGCTCCTGAGATCATACCTATAAGAAGGATGGGCACAGACTTAGTTGTAATAAGACAAGTGATAATGGTTTTCAACTAAAAAAGAGCAGATTGGAACTAGATATTAGGGAGAAATTTTTTACACTGAGAGTGGTGAAACACTGGCACAGGTTGCCCAGAGAGGTCATAGAAGCCCCACCCTTGGAAACATTCAAGGCCAGGTTAGAAAGGGCTGTGAGAACCCTGATCTAGTTGAACACGTCCCTGTTTGAACTATTAAGGATTCTATAGTTCTTTCTTATCCTACAGAGCCAAGGCTGACAGGGATCACACAGGTTTCAGACCCAGCTGAACATCCCCTTTGATGGCCCAGCTGGCAGCTCTGGCTAAAAAGCTGCTGCAAAGAACCTCCAGACCTAAAGGAGCTTTTGTGCTGGGCTCAGCTGTGGCTCTCAGGGCTGGGGGTTGGCTTTTGGCTGCCAGGTGCCCACCAAGGCTCTCTCACTCCTCCTTCTTCTCCACCCCCCTTGGTGCCTGCAGGGTTGTTTCTCCCCCATTTCTCTCACTCCTCTCTGGGTTCCAGCACCCTGGATTTTATCCTTTCTCCAAAGGGTGATCACAGAAGTGCCTCTGGAATTGCTTTTTGCCTCAGCTTTGGGCACTGGCTGGTCCATTCTGGAGCCACCTGAAACTGGCTCTCTCTGACACAGAGTCAACTCTTGATCTCCTCTTCCCTAAGGGAAACCTGCAGCCCCCTCCCTGCTACCAAACCTGATCCACAGGGTCATTAAAGTGCTCAGGAATACAGGAGGTCATTGATCCCATTATTCCTCAGGCTGGTTAAACAAGACTTTGTCCTCTTCCTGTCCCTGACTGCAGGTTTTTTCTGTCAGAGCAGAGCTGGGCTGGACCTCAGCCGTGCTTTGCTCCAGAGCCTGCTGGGGTGGGGGCAGATGGCAATGGCAGAGGGACGTAGGTGCCCCAAGGAGAGCAAACCCTGCTGTCCCCAGGGCCAGAGAGACACAGGGCTGGGCTGGGCAGCCTGGCAGGACAGGGCTTTGCTGCCTGGGGGGTCTCTGCCACCATGGAGGGCCTGGAGGCTTCAGGTGACTCTGATCTGCAGAAAGGAGAAGGTGCTGATGGAAATGTCCTCGGCTTTGGACATCTTTTCATCCAGGAACACTGTGAAAATCACTGGTCTGTTCCTTGGCTGCAGCATCAGAGGGATGGCTAAGGGTTATCAAGCATTGGAACAGAATGTCCAGGGAAGTGGTTGAGTCACCACAGAATCATAGAATTGTTAAGGTTGGAAAAGACCTCTGAGATCATGGAGTGCAACCATTAACCCAACACTGGCATCTTCACCACTAAACTGTGTCCTCAAGTGCCACAGCTCAATGTTTTTTGAACACTTCCAGGGATGGTGACTGTAAGACCCCAGGTTTGAGCTACGAGCTCAGCAAAGGGGTTTTACTTTGAAAAATATAAAAGGCATCAAAAATTTCCACCCTCCAAATATTTTAAAAGGGCCTTCAGGTCTTTTAATACCTTGAGAGAGACCACAAGGAAGAAGACACTGCACACGTTTTCTCAGGAGGTCAAATAAGACACTTTTACTGGCAAACTTTAGAAAATAAGGGAGCTTGGCAAAAGGTTATAGGGCAACATTCAACCAGAATAGAGCATTCCCCAAAGCAGTGACTGATCACAGGCCAACCCATCCAAATCAGCTGGATGGTTTATTGACAATGTGTCCCGAGGGGCGGCACCTCCGATGCCATAGAAACCCCTCCCCTGGATTAGGAAACCTTTGGAATTCAGGAGGTGTTCCAGTGGAGCATGACAATGAACAGCAATTTCCCTAAAGCCCAGAGCCCAGCAGAACAAAGGCAGGCCCCATCAGTGTCAGAGCAAAGGTCCCCCATCCCTGTGGCCCTGTGGCCGCTGAGGCGGCAGCGCAGGCCCGAGGCGGTGCCGGGTCCCGGTGCAGCCGGGGCAGAGCGGCGGCTGCGCGAGCGGCAACCCCGGCGGTGAGTGTGGCAGCCCCGTGGGAGCGGCGGCTCCGGGCACAGACGCCGGCGGCAGCCGCTGTGGCTCGTGGAACCGAGTGGCCATTGGGACACTGCAGGGCCTGCTGGAATCCAGGGGCCGGTGGGACACTGGGGAGCTTCTTGGAGCCAAGGGAACCCTGGGATGTTTTGGAACATCGTGGAATCAAGGAGCCATTGTGACAGTGAGGGGCCTCATGGAACCAAAGGAATCCTGGAGAGAGAGTGGAAACTCATGAAATCATCAGGGCCATTGTGACACTCCAGAACCTCATGGAACCAAGGGTCCATTGTGACACTGCAGGGCCTCATGGAGCCAAAGGAACCCTGAGAGTTTTTGCAACCTCATGGAATCAAGGGGCCGTTTCTGGCAGGATGTTCTGCTCTGATAATACCTAAAAACTGGTCAGAATGCAAACAATGCAAGCTCTCTGTAGTGAGTTCCTGCTGGTGTCAAGGTGCTGATTTTAATGTTTAATTATGCTAAACCTTAAATGGTTCCTGAAACTTCAAACACACATCCTGCTTTCTGAAGCAGGATTTGACAGATGAGCTGCTCCCTGGCCTTGAAATACATGTGGCAGTCAAACCCTTGATAACTATAAAAGTCCCATCCAACTGTCACGTGGCAGATTCTTCCACAGACTTCTTTGAAGTGTATGGAGCTTGTCCCATGAAGCAGGGACAGCTCTTCATGGTCACTGTCCAGAGGTTAAGTGAAAGAGAGAGAACTACCCCCTGTCATTGTGGGTTGAGTTACCTCAATCTCTGCTTCAGGATTGTTTCTTTTTGCTGGCTTTGATCTAATACTTTAATAGAATTACTTTGATAGACTGCACTGTCCTATTGTACACTCTAGTACTAGGAGGTTTATGCTTTAATACTGTGCAGGAAATAATTCTCTTTAAGGTCTTTCATCTATTCAATTGTGTGATCAATTTTCTGTTCATTTGTCATAATAAACAATTCATTTTATAGAAATATTTCTGATTTGCCATCACTAAAACCTGCAGGACAAAGTGATTGAATCACACCTCTATAATTCCTTCGGTTGAAACCAAACTCTGAGCCTGAGATTGGATCCAGCCACCCCCAGGCTCCTCTCTGAGAAGGAATTTAGAAAGCAAGGGGGTCCTTTGTGCACCTCGTAGCTCAACGAGACGGCTTCTGCCATCAACTTTGTCTAAGCCTTCCACCCCCCAGCCCCAAGCCGTGACACATGGGCATGTCCTGTCCATGCAGTGCAAACATGGACTCCTGAGCTGGTCATTTGCTGTCCCTCCTTGGAGGGAAGAACAAGCCCAATGGCCTGGGGTGAGAGGCCAGTGCTGGGAGCGGCGCTGGCTGTGCCAGGGCACTGCTGGGTGCCCCCACCCTGAGCACTCCCCCCCTTGTGCTGGTCACTGCTGGTTTCCTCTGCAGGGCGTTGTGTTGGGCACATCCTGGAGAGCAAAGTGGAACGCAGATGGAAGCTTTGAGGCCCTGGCCTGAGGAGATGCCCCTGCAGGATGGCAGTGCTGCTGCAGAGGTCAGCTCTGTGCCAGCAGTGCCCGTGGCTGTCCCTGCCTGCAGTCCCTGGACAGTCCTGCAGCAGGACTGGGACTGACTTTCTCTGTCTCTACCTCATATTTACTGTTAAATCAAACCTGGACTGCTGACTTTGGCACATGGTCTCCTTTGCAGTTGGATTTGGGCAGAGGTGTCTTTTAATAATGGGAACCTGACAGTATCCATGAGGTTTTACAGTGTGGGAATGGCCACTAGATTCCATGAGGTTCCTCAGAGTCACAGGGTCCATTTGGCTTCATAAAGCTCTGTAGTGTGATAATGGACCCTTGATTCCATGAGT
This sequence comes from Pipra filicauda, assembly GCF_003945595.2. Classification (NCBI taxonomy): domain Eukaryota; kingdom Metazoa; phylum Chordata; class Aves; order Passeriformes; family Pipridae; genus Pipra; species Pipra filicauda. The sequence continues at coordinate 24,628 of NW_024104926.1, forward strand.
TTGCAAAATGTCTCAGGACTCCTTTGGTTCTAGGAGGCCACACATGTCACAGTGGCTCCTTGGTTCCATGAGATTCCACAGTGTCCCAGGAATCCTTTGGTTCCATGAGACCCTGCAGTGTCACAGTGGTATTTGAGTCCCCGAGGTTCCTCAGTGTCACAATGGCCCCTTGATTCTATGAGGGCCCGAAATGTCTCAGGGCTCCTTTGGTTCCATGAGGCCTTTCATGGCACAAGGAACCCTTGGTTCCATGAGTTTCCACAGTGTCCCAGGGTTCCTTTGATTTCATGAGGCCTTGGAGTTTCACAGTGACCCCTCGGCTCCAGGAGGTTCCACAGTGTCCTTGCTGGAACACACAGGGCTGTAATGTTGTCACCCCCGCAGAGCTGCCTCCAGCTCTGGGCTCCAGCACATCAGGGACATGGACCTGTTGGAGCGAGTCCAGAGGGGATCAGCAAGAGGATCAGAGGGATGGAACAGCTCTGCTGTGAGGAAAGGCTGAGAGAATTGGGATTGTTGAGGCTGGAGAAAAGAAGGCTTTGGGGTGACCTAATTGTGGCCTTGCAGTGCTTCCCTTCAGGGAGCCAACCAGAAAGATGGAGAGAGACTTTGGACAAGTGCCTGGAGTGACAGGACAAGGGGCAGTGGCTTCACACTGAGAAAGGGCAGGGTTAGATGGGATATTAGGAAGAATTTCTGGACTGTGATGGTAGTGAGATCCTGGCACAGGTTGCTCAGAGAAGTTCTGGCTGCCCCATCCCTGGAAGTGTTCACGGCCAGGCTGGATGGGGCTCTGAGCTCTGGGTCTAGTGGAAGGTGTCCCTGCCCATGGCAGGGGGTTGGACTGAGATGCTCTTTAAGGTCCCTTCCAACCCAAACCATTCCATGATTCTGTGACTGGTGGGGGATGTGGTGGTTGAAGCCAACGGGCACAGAGACCCCAAAATGATGGAGTTTTCCATTCTGGGTGGAGGAAGGAGGGGGCAGCAGAACTGACACCCTGGACTGCTGGTGGTCAGAGTTTGTCCTGTTTGGGAGACTGACTGATCTGGGTGTGAGTGTGGATGTGCTGTAGGGCGGGAAGGCTCTGCAGAGGGATCTGGACAGGCTGGATCAATAAGGCCAAGTGTCAGGGCCTGCCCTTGGCTCCCAACAACCCCCTGGAACGCTCCAGGCTGGGGGCAGAGGGGCTGGAGAGCTGCTCAGCAGGAAGGGACTTGGGGGTGCTGCTTGACAGGGGCTGGATATGAGGCAGAGTGTGCCCAGGGGGGCAAGAAGGCCAAGGGCATGGTGGCCTTTGTGGAGAAGAGTGTGGCCAGCAGGAGCAGAGAACTGATTGCCCCTCTGTGCTGGGCACTGGGGAGGCCCCACCTGGAGTGCTGTGTCCAGTTGTGGCCCCTCAGTGCCAAAAGGCCCTTGAGGGGCTGGAGCGTGTCCAGAGAAGGGACCGGAGCTGGGGAAGGCTCTGGAAAACATGTCTGCTGAGGGACGGCTGAGGGAACTGGGCTTGTTGAGTGTGGAGAAGGGGAGGCTCAGGGGGGACCTCACTGCTCTCTACAAGGCTATTTGTGAAGTGGCTTGTAATTTTTATAATCTGTGTATATAGATACATATACCTTGTATTTGTGGAAAATAAATCCATTTCATTAAATGTCCGATTTCACCAGTGAGAACCTGCATTAAACTTTGATTGTATTTTGTACTTACTGAGTTTGTAGCATTAACGGTTGGGGATATTGTAGAACTCACATGTGACAACAGGAACAGCAGTAACAGGAGACTTCAGGTATTTGTAGAGGAGATTTTTGGGGCCTCTTTCTTGGTTTTGGGAACACAAAGGCTGATGCTTGGCAAAGATAGAATATTGTTATTGTAGTGTAGGTAACATTTTTATGAATTGAAAGACACCTGTGTTTTCAGCAAGTTTGTCAGTCAAGAACATTAGGACTGTAGGTGAGATCTGTCTGTACCTTGTTTTCAGACAAACCTGGTTTTGTTTTTCCTTTTTTTTTTCTTTAAAGGCTCTCACTGCATATTTTTCTTCCAAAGATTCAGATGACTGGTTGGGTAAAAGTCCTTCAGCAAAATTCTGTGCTCTTCGTGCCAGGTATGTTATACTGTGTTGTGGTTTTTTGTTTGTTTTTATGTCCCTTTTTTTTGTTTGTTTTTTAAATTATGTTGGAAATAATTTTCTTCAAAATAAGCATTAAACATTTAAGCTGCAGTGTTTTACCTTGTTGACTTTATTTTCTTTCAAGCTCAGTGCATTTGAAAACTGTTAGTAAGTACTGACTACAGCAATGTTTGTGTCTCCTGCACCTTTGAAGATTTCTATGGTCACTCACATACAACTTTAACAACCTGCAGTGACCGTGGTGACACGTAGTAAAGCCAGGCTGTGCTCTGAGAATTGCCATCTCCTAAGGACATTGTCTAACCACACTTCAGAAGTGCTTTTCCTTAGTTCAAGGTATTCATTCATTAGCTAGGGACACTCATAAGCTTTTCCTTTCCAATCAATTGTTTCTACAATAAACTTAAAACTTCTCTTTTTGGTGTAAATTTGACTCTAAAGCCTAAAGCGTTACGAGACATCTTGCTCTCCTCCTTGCAGTACAAACAAATCAGCTTTCTAATGTTTATAATTTGTTTTTACACTCTAAGATTCTGCATTTAGAGCCAGAGGAACACGTTTCCTTTGAGTCAGGTTTTCCCCACTGTGTAATTCAAAGTTGGAGAGCTCGTTTGCCTCCCTGAACTGGTTCCTTTTTGCAGCTTCCCATGCTCAGGTACCTCAGTGCGTGCTCAGGACCTCAAAGCACAAGGTGTCTTCGTGAAGACACCTGTGTCAGGAATCTCAAAAACACTCTTGATAATTTGCTTTTTAAAATTACATAATTGATGGTGATAATTAAAGAATACAGTCATGAACCCCTGCCTGAGTGCAGCTGTTTTCTTTGGCTTGGATGAAGCCTTCAGCCCGTTCATGTAAAAAATCGTGGGTCAATTTTGCAAAGCTTTATAAAAATGTCTCTCCAGGTTGTACTAAACCTTTACCTGCAGTGAGTCACTGCTGATGTGCAAGGCAGAATTCAGATAATATTTACAGAGAATGGACATGTCCATGATCGTGGATGTCCTGCAGCAAACAGGGCTGATGTGCAAATGTGTGACAGTGTGTTCTGGAACTGGGTTGTGTAACTGTCTGATGGGATCTGGGAGAACTGAGAGTTGGTGTTTAGAAATGATCTCAGACCTGAAGAACAACGGAGCACATCTGAAATCCCATGGGAATTTTCAGTGTAGAGGGTCAAAACCACAGACATTGCACAGTCTGTTACAATGAAGGCAAGACCAGTCTGAGGATAATGAGGGGACTGAGCCTGTGAGACCCAAGACTTGTGTTCCTAATGTTAAATCCTGAAATGTCTAAAGCTGCAACTTTTAACTGGCCTGCTCTTCAAAAAATAGCAAAATTAAAGATTAAAATTAAACCCTGCAGTGTCAGGAGCAGATCTTGGCTGACCTGCATGTTCCATGCTAAATACAAAATTGAGCACTTCAGTCATAATGGTCTGCACCTTTCCTGGATTGCCCTGATGCTGTTTGTGCTGAACAGGTATTACAATAAAGGCAGTTTTACCTGTCCCTTGTTTACTTTTCTGAGCTCTTTGGAGCTGCCTTTTCTTGGAAGAGCAATATGTGTTTATCCAGCACATGGCAGCTTGATCTCTATGTTAGGTGGACCTCAGCAGCTGTAATTTTGAAGTCAATAAAAGCCACAGCTATTAGACTGTGGGAACCTAAACCCAGCTTTCAGCAAAATAAAACAAGGCTGACAAAAACCTCGTGATCTGAAGGAGCTGGACCCTTCTCACAAGACCTGTTAAAGTTCTACCGTTTGGATCAAGCCTGGCTCCAGCAGAAATCAGAAAGGACTTTCGAGATGATTGTATCAAACCATGTCTAAACCCTTGTAATCCCTCTATCCCCCATGTAATCCTACTAGAAGAAAAATTAACTATTTGGAAATTGCGGTAAAAACTTGTGTAACTCCCCAATTAACATAGGTTGTCCCCTTCATTAACATGCAGCCCCAGATGCCTTTAAAATAGTGTTTTTGTGTTCAATAAACTATTCCAGTTTCCCCATACTGGGATTGTGTCTAGCTTTTATTTTTCAGACCGCCATTTTAGACTACCTTAAAAAAGTAATGTCATGTTTATTTTTAGAGAGAGATGGATTTTTTTTTAATGATGTGGGCTACAATAATTACTGCAAGTATTCTGATTAAAAGACTTTGATGTTTATTAAATATAGGAAATATAGATGTTGACCTGAAAGGTTAATTCTTTTTCAGCCAAGAGTTGTATGTCCAAGCTCTGTGGTTTGTGGCTCTGGGCATAAACTCCAGCTTTTGTGATTGATTCTGTAGTTTGGTACTGATTGTTTTTTGGATGTTAAAATTGGAAAGCACAAAAATACAGTGGTATATTTTGTAATAGTGGGAAAATAACTTGTGTGAACGAAATGTAATGTGTTACCAACATCTTGGTGGTGTTTAAACCTCTAAATTCCTTTGTATATTTACATACATACATATGTATATTTACATATATTTATATTTTATGTTTAAATCTCTAACATTCCTTTGTATATTCTCCACGTTTATGCCACTTTACTAATATAATTTTTTGTAATTTTCCCTTTTTAAAGGGATCTTTCTGCATAATAATTTCAAATAAATTACACCAACCAAGAAATGGCAGTTCTGTTCATCACAGCTTTCCTTCTGTGCATCTGAGTAGGTACCAATGGAAGAGGAGAATTTAAAGGATTAATTTTTATGTATTTGAGGCTGTGTTTTAATATAAGTAGATTCTGAGAGATCACAAGGGAAACAGTTTGCTCATACAAAACTTTTATGGCCAATTTCACACAGTCCAAATTCACAGTAAAAAGGAAGTTCTTGAGTTGTTTTAGGTGTTTATATATTTATTTATATTCTTTTTTATATTTAAGGCGTAGGAATTCAAATCTATATTTGGACACCATTTTATTTAAACATTTATTTTATTTAAACATTTTTATATATTTATTTTTTATATTATAAATTTATTTTATATTTATATTTTATTTTACATTTATTTTTATATTTATATTTTTTATATTTTTTATATTTTTATATTTAAGGTGCAGGAATTCGAATTTATATTCTAATACCTCTTAATTTAGCAACGAATGTTTTTATTTAAACATTTATTTTATTTAAACATTTTTTATATATTTATATGTATCATATCTTATATATTATTTTATATATTTTATATATTTATATAAATTGTGGTAATTTCTCAAGAGATTTGTGTACAGGACTGGGCCTGAATTTTTTGGGTGGTTTGCACAGGTTCTTTGATAACACATTCCCTGGTGATACTTGAAAGCTTTTTATAAAATGTCTTTTGTAGCATATGCTGTCATCTGTAATGCTTGGTTGTTTTTTCATTCAGGGATGGGACTTGTGTAATACTCACAGGTTAATGCTTGGTCCTTAGGATTTCTTTATTATTTTTAATTTTAAATTATTAGGATTTCTTTATTCTTTTTAATTTTAATTTATTAAGATTTCTTTACTCTTTTTTATTTTAAATTATTAGGATTTCTTTATTCTTTTTAATTTTAATTTTTTAGGATTTCTTTATTATTTTTAATTTTAATTCAAGTGGTTTAATATCCCATTTTCCCTGCAGATGTGTGGAGGAATTGATTTGCTCACTGTAAGCAAAATAGCTGCTCTTGGTTGAAGGGCTTGGTAAGTTGTTCTTCCTTAATAACATTTACTTTTTAGCTTTTAAAAAAAAGACCTTCACAAAGGTCTGGCTTTGCACAAAATGATCTGTAAAGCCAGGATGGTTTTCTGCTTGTTTGGTTTTATTTCTTTTTAAATTAACCTGTGAGCTGATAGACTTCAGATCATTCCTCATATAGTCAAAAAAGCACAACATTGGCAGGCCTGAGTAGAAAAAATAAAATTAAAATTAATAATTAAAAAATTATTCATCTCTACTGGATGAATACGGGAGAAGAATCTTTTCCAGTTTTCTTTAACTAAAAGGAATTTGGTCTTGACCTTTTGTTGTCCCTGGCACATTTTGTGACTTTGGACCAGTTTTATCACCGAGTTCAGTCCAGAAGCAAAAAAGTGGAATTCATGAATTGGAGGAGTTCAGTTTTTAATGTGTGTCCATGAGCTTGGTTTTGATGCTTTTTGGCAAGTATTGAATCTCTTCTCCTCCTGGGCTCTGTGAGTTTTATTACTTTGTTCCTTCAGAAGCCTTAAACTGTTTTTCCCACTGCAGGTCTGTGTAGAACAGCAGATTTCTTGCCAGGTTTCTCCTTCCAGCTCTTCCTCCAAACTCTTCCTGTGCCATCCACTGACGCCTTTCCAGCCCCCAGTCATCTGCTCAAATCTCTAAAACATGTGACTCATGTTCCATTTTTATATTCACCTTCACATGACTCCTGAATCTTTCTGTGTGCATTTTTGTTGGTTTTCTCACTGGGTTGTAAATGAGCTGTTGTCACATCTGGTTTCTTGGGTAGGACTTTGGCCTTTCAGTTACACACCGAGTAATTCCTCCCTCCTTTTCTGGTTTGTAATCCTTACCTAAAGGGAGGGGCTGAATGTGAAAGCCTTAATTTACTTGGTGAAACAGTTGTCTACAAAAGAAGTTGCTTCAAACACCAATTGCAAAAGCATCCAAATGTGTGGATCCTGAAAGATCCAGTATTGCCCTCTCTGGTGAGCACAGATAATGTTTAGTTGAAGCACCGATTTTTATTTTCCATTTGTTTAAGAGAAGAGGGAAAATACTTGAAAACACCAGGAGCTTTATTGAAGTTGACATACTTTGCTTAATGCAATAAAGTTTATTATTTCAAACTAACACCCAAAAAAGAGTGCATCTGTGAATAAAGTCACATCTTACCGGGAATTCCTCTCTAAATGTGAGAAACCTGGCAAACAGCCTTAGCTAAAAATACCCAAACCTACATGAGTTGTGCTTTGACTGCTGTGCTTACAGAACATCTGATGGGGGTAAAATATAAATATGTAAAAAATGTTTAAATAAAATAAATGTTTAAATAAAATAAATATTTAAATAAAATGGTACCCAAATATAAATTTGAATTCCTATACCTTACATATATATATATAAATATAAATACGTAAAAAATGTATAATAAAATAAATGTTTAAATAAAATAAATGTTTAAATAAAATTGTATCCAAATAAAAATTCAAATTCCTACACCTTAAATATATTAAAAAAATATAAATAAAAATATAAAAAATGTTTAAATAAAAAAAATGTTTAAATAAAATGGTACTTAAATATAAATTCAAATTCCTTTGCCTTAAATATATTAAAAAATATAAATATGTAAAAAATGTTTAAATAAATGTTTCAATAAAATAAATGTTTCAATAAAATAAATGTTTAAATAAAATGGTATCCAAATATAAATTCGAATTCCTACGCCTTAAATAAATTAAAAAACCATATAAATAAAGGTATAAAAAATGTTTAAATAAAATAAATGCTTGAATAAAATGGTACCCAAATATAAATTTGAATTCCTACGCCTTAAATATAAAAAATAAATAAATAAATGTATAAACACCGAAAACCCTGAAACAACTCAGGAACTTCCTCTTTGCTGTGAATTTGGACTGTGTGAAATCGGCCATAAAAGTTATGTATGAGCAAACTGCTTCCCTTGTGATCTCTCACAATCTACTTATATTAAAACACAGCCTCAAATACATAAAAATTAATCCTTTAAATTCTCCTCTTCCCTTGGTACCTCCTCAGATGCACAGAAGGAAAGCTGTGTTGGAGGAACAGAAGGTTTCAATAGACCTCAAGTGGCTGAAGCCCTGGGTTTGGCCATCAGGCCTTGTCTTTCACTGCTGTGGTCTTTTCATAGAGCAACAGAGAATTGCAGCAAAAAACTGAAGAGAAAAGCTTTGTAAATTTTGTTTCAGAATCGTTGCCTTGACCCTTTGGTCGAGGTTGGGAATGGTTTGTCTCCCTTGGCAGGGAGGGTCAGTGCTCTTTGTCATTCTGACAGGACTGCCCAGGTCCCTGATTTTATCGTGGCCAAAATACTGGGCTTGGAAACCAAACCAGGAGCTGGCAGGTAACAGCAGCTTGAAAAATGGGCTGATGCCTAATTGATGTGGCAGAAGGAATGAAAGACTCGTGACAGCTAAATAAAAAATTGGGCTTTTCAGTGCCTACCTCAGGTTAGGATGACTGCCTGTGTCTTAGTGGAGGAAGATGTTCTTGTAACTTTATTGAAACTTGTTAGTAAAATGTGCCTGAATTCCTAAGGAAACAACCACTGTGAAATCTTTTAAACCAAATGGAGATTTCCAAAGTGTAGAAGTTGCTACTGATATTTTGGCCGTTCCTGTGGCATCTTTTTGGTGTATGAATAACTCTGAGAACAAGAATGTGTTCTTAATTAGAACACATTACCAGGTCTGTTTACTGCTAATTATTTTACAAGGTTGAGAGAAGAGTTTAAGATGAAAGTTGCGGGGTTACTTGCAAAGTTTTTGGTACAACCAATGCAGTTGAACCTGGTGGGGAAATTTGCCCTTAAAACTGGATTTGGCAGATCTCATGAGTGTCTAAGGCAGAGGCCAACCCAACTGGAAAGAGCCTTTCAAGGGTGACTCAGATGTAACTAAATTACCTTTTTGAGAGGTGGGGAAAGCTGATGTCAGGAATTAAATTTCCTTATGTTAAGCTTAGTAAAAATATAATAATACATAAATATTAAAATTATTTTAATGGTCTTATTTATGGGGTTTTCACTGTGCTTATGTTAGTACTTCTGAGTGTTTGATTGTGACAATAATGGACAGCTTTCTGTTGTTTTTTTTTTTTTATTTTTCATGTTTTGATACTTTGGTCAAGGCATTAACATTAAAAATCATTCAAAATTTTAATTCATCTTCAAACACCGAAATAGATTTGAAATGAGGTTAATGAGAACAGTGGGGGGAAAAAACCACCCGAACCCAAAACTAAAACAACCCCAAAACCTGTTCATTTTCCCATTGTATTTTAAACAGGGAAGTCTGTAGAGCAGCAGAAACAGGACACGTGGGCAGGTGTGAAAGTCAGACTGGGGCTTGTTGCACTGGTTCCAGTGCTCTTTGCTTCAGTGTAACTGGTCATTTTGAGATGAGACTGGGGAAACTGGGCTGCCAGGGCAGAGACCACTGGCTGGCCCCACTGGTTTTTGCTGGGCAGTGGGTAATTTGTGCCTCACTTGTCAGAATCAGCCCACGGTTATCAGGGAATGGGGTAGTGGTGAATTTGGCTTTCAGACTAAAATGAGGTTAAACTTACACATATTCAAAAGAATAAACTGATGTTGGAGTGCAGATACTCAAAATCGTGAAGACCTTTTGAAAACTTCTCTGCATGTCAGTCATACAGCCGAAGCTCTTCCTGCAGTTGGGGCACTCACAGGGCTTCCCTTACTGGTGGGTCCGTTGGTGTGGATGCGCTGGTGGGTGACGAGGTGAGCATTCTGCTTGAAGCCCTTCCCGCAGTCGGTGCAGCGGAAGGGCCTCTCATCCGTGTGCGTCCGCTCATGCCTGAGGAGATGTGAGCTGGTCTGAAACCTCTTCCCACATTTCCCACATGTGTAGGGCCGTTCCCTGGTGTGGATGCGTTGATGGGCGTGAAGATTGGAGCTGTCACTGAAGCTCTTTCCACATTCCCCACACGTGTAGGGCCGCTCCCCAGTGTGGATGCGCTGGTGGCTGAGGAGGCTGGAGCTGCAGTTGAAGCTCTTCCCACATTCCCCACATGTGTAGGGCAGTTCCTCAGTGTGGATGTGCTGGTGGGAGTGGAGGGTGGAGCTGTGTCTGAAACTCTTCCCACATTCCCCACACGTGTAGGGACGTTCCCCAGTGTGGATGCGCTGGTGGGTGAGGAGGTTGGAGTTGCAGTTGAAGCTCTTCCCACATTCCCCACACGTGTAGGGACGTTCCCCAGTGTGGATGCGCTGGTGGGTGCAGAGGTTGGAGCTGTCACTGAAGCCCTTCCCACATTCCCCACACGTGTAGGGCCATTCCCCACTGTGGATGCGCTGGTGTCGGATCAGCTTGGAGCTTTGCCTGAAGCTCTTCCCACATTCCCCACACGGGTAGGGCCGTTCTCCAGTGTGGATGTGCTGGTGAGTGAGGAGGGTGGTGCTCCTGCTGAAGCTCTTCCCACATTCCAAGCACCTGAAGGGCTTCCCCCTGCTGGGAGGCTGCTCAGGGACCACCTGGTCAGAGCTCCCGCTCAAGCTCCAGCCGCCTTCCCGGCACAGGCTGGCTCTTTCCTCCTCAGAGCACCCTGGGATGGCTTTGGAGCCCCTCCTGCGGGGGGATCTCCGGCCCGTTTCCTCCCCGCTGCCTTCCTGCGCCGGGGAGCCCTTCAAAACGGCCTCTCCCACCAGGGTCTCACGGGGGGATTTGTCCTCCGGGCTCTCCGTCCTCACCTCGGGGCCTGGGGCAGGAAGCAAGAAGGACAGGCAGGGGATTTGCCTCCGGCCCACAGGGAAGGCCAAGGACATCCCCCCAACTCCGACCCCGGCAGGACGGCGGCGCCAGCGGGGTTGTCCTGCAGCCGGGGCCATGCTCGGCTGACAGAGCCAGCACAACACCCGCCCAAAGGGACACTGACTTCCTCCTCACCTGCCTGGGGGGACCAAGGCATCTTCCTCTTCCTCGCAGCCTCCTCCTCCATCTGCCCAAGCTTTGGGAAGGACAAATCCTGATGGGGGGAAAAAAAGGGCTGAGCGCGTTGGCTTGGGGGTTCCTCCTGCCCAAGTCCATCTCTAGAACTCACCGGGCATCCTGTGTCCATAGAAACCTCCAAAACTCCAAGATTCAGCCCAGAAAAACTCAAGCCACCAACAAGATTCAGGTAAAACCCCCTCAGAAATAGCAAGAAAACCCTCACCACCCAAAACTGCAAAAAGTTGAGATTCAGCTAAAAAATACTCCAAAATATGAAGATTATCCCCCTCTCCCTCCCTGTAGCCCCCCTCTGCCACCCCTTTCCCACCCGCCCCCCAAACCCCAGCTCCCCCCAGCTCCCTTTGGGGGTGACCCACCGCCCCTCACGCTCCCTTTGGGGGTCCCACCCGCTCTTTTCGCTTCTCTCGCCCCTTTCCCATCGTGGCCGCTCCGCTCACCCGACAGCGGCAGGAAGGGCAGGGACAGGGGCGGAGCAGCAACAGCAACAGCAGGAGAACAATCGCCCCCCATCCCATGGATGCCCGGGAAGGTGGAACTCATCCCAAATATCCTGGAGGGGAGCGGGGGATCGTGACATACTGGGGCTGCCAGCACAGATTTCCCTGCACAGTCTGCAGTGAGTCAAGCTCTGGAGAGGAGATTGTGCCCCATGGATGGGATTGCAGAGGCTCCCTCAGGTCCCCAGCAGGAATCAGCAACCAGGAATAGACACAAAAGGCCCCCACAAAGATTTCGGGGGAGTGTCCTGTAGGGAGGGGACAGTGTCACCCCACCAGGGCAGGGCTGGCAAGTGGGAGGCTGCTCCAGGGGTCTGCAAGAGGCCTCGTGCTCTGCTCGGCCCCAGCACTGCCTGGTACCAACACCCCCGGCTGCCCCCGGCCCTGGGCAGCTCTGCTGCCACAGGCTGTGCCCTCACCGTGGCCCTGCAATGGCCCTGCCTGTCCCTCACCCGGGGCCCTGCCCGTGGCCCTGTCCCTTGGCTCTCTCTCTGCCAGCTCAGTGTGGGGCACACGGGCTGGGGGTCCCTCCCAAGCCCCCCGGGCAGCCGGCGTTGGCTGGGGGGATGTGAGGGCTGGGCCTGCTCAGCACAGCCCCGGCCTCGTGCCCAGCGCCTCTTTCCTGACCCACACAAGAGCTTCCCGGCCCCCCCAGGGCTCCCCTGCTGCTGCCTCTGCTCCTGGCCCTGCCTTTGCTGCTCCCTTGGCTGGGGCAGCGGCTGCAGGGGGGGATGGCAGCAGCTTCAGCTCCACGGCACTTCCTGGGGGGAGCTCAGCCCGGGGGGACGGGCAGGGACCTGATGGGGATGGACAGGGGCCCAGCAGGGACAGACAGGGCCTGCAGGGGAAGGCACAGGGACAACCTGGCCCCCCACACTGCCAGGGCTGTCTCTGCTCCTCCTTGCAGGCTCCGTGGCCAGGCACAGTTTGTGTTCCTGGGTGCCCACCATCTCAGCACTTGGAGACGCTCAAATCAGCGCCCGCAGCTCTGCAGCAAAGCCCCAGCTCACCTGGCACACAGGGGATGGACACAGCACCTGCTCGGGGATGGGCATTCACAGCTTCTGTTCTTCCCCACCACAGGGCTCTCCTTCCTCAGCAGCACCTCTGCCTTGCACTTATTCTCAGCCTCACCTCAGGGACAGCTCTGGGCTCACCTCCGCGCCACTTCTCAGCCTCACCTCAGGGCCTGGGCTCAAGGACAGGAACCTGCAGGGAGGGGACATCAGGTGCAAGCTCAGGGCTGCCTGCTTGCACTGCCCTCTGGGCTTCTTTCTCCTTCTACAACCAGCCCACAACTCAGCCTGCTTTTCTAACACCACACATTTACAGACTAACCTTGGAGATAGATATGGACAGACATCTCTATCACCCTGGGGATAGAGCCTCAAGCATGTGCTGCCATAGGAATGGGAATCAGAGAATCACAGAATCAGCCACGTTGGAAAAGATCTCCGAGATCATCAAGTCCAACCCTTGATCCAACCCCGCCGTGCTTCCCAGACCATGGCACTGAGGCCACATCCACTCTCACCTTCAACACCTCCAGGGACGCTGACTCCACCCCCTCCCTGCCCACCGCATTCCAAGGCCTGATTACTCTCTGGGGAAAAACTTGCTTCCCAATATCCAACCTAAACCTCCCCTGGCACAGCTCAAGACCCAGCCCTCTTGTCCTACTGCTGCTTCCTGGCACAACAGCCCCACCCCCACCTGGCTCCAACCTCCTGGCAGGGACTTGCAGAGAGTCAGGAGGTCTCCCCTGAGCCTCCTCTTCTCCAGCCTCAACACCCCCAGCTCCCTCAGCCTCTCCTCACACCACTTGTGCTCCACTCCCTTCCCCAGCCTCGCTGCTCTTCTCTGCACCTGCTCCAGCCCCTCCAGGGCCTTCCTCAACTCAGGGGCCCAGAGCTGGACACAGCACTCCAGGGGTGGCCTCACCAGCGCTCACTCCAGCCCAACAAGCACTTCCCTGCTCCTGCTGACACACTATCACTGAGCCAGGCCACCAGCCATTGGCCCTCTTGGCCACCTGGCCACACTCTGCCTCCTCTTCAGCTTCCTGTCCATCCCCACTCCCAGCTCCCTTTCTGCCTGCCTGCTCTCCAGACACTCTGGCCCCAGCCCGGGGGGCTGACGGGGCTTCTTGTGCCCAAAGGGCAGGACCCGGCCCTTGGCCTGCTGGAACCTCATCCCCTTGCAATCAGCCCATGGATCCAGCTGGGCCAGGTCCCTCTGCAGAGCCCTCCTGCCTTCCAGCACATCAACACACCCCCAGCTTGGGGTCACCTGCACATTTGCTGATGAACTGCCTGGTTCTGCAGCAGCTGCAGATGCTCAAGGGGCAGCAGGACCAAGTCAGGGACCTGAGGGGAGTCTGGGGGGCTTTGGGGTCCCGGAGGGTCCTGGGGGAGCTGGGGAGGGGCTTTGGGGATTGGGAGTACAAACCAGGACAGACCAGGACAGACCAGTACAGACCATGACAGACCAGTACCTCCTCACTGCTCCCCAGATCTCTCCTGGAGCTGGGCCACGTTGTCCTGGGACACCTGAGCCCCCCCCCAGTGCCCTCCCAGTACAGCCCAGTGCCCCCAGTACAGCCCACTGTGTTCCTGTCCCAGGGTGCTGGGTGATCCCTCTTTGGGGGTGTTAGGAGGGATTTGGGGGGGGGGGGGCTGGAGGAGATCTGGGGGGATCTGGGGCAATTGGATGGGAATTTAGGGGGTTTTGGGGTGCTCTGGGTGCATTTAGGGGAATTAAAATGGGTCTGGGGGGGATCAAAGTGATCTGTGGGGGGAGGGGATTAAAGGGAAGATGGAGGCTAAGGGACATTTAGGAGAGTTAAAGGGGCCTGAGGGGGAAGAAGAGGAGCTCCACCATGAACAGCTGAGTCCTAAGACCCCCCTGGTTTCCCCAAGACTTTCTTGGTGTCCCCAATTTTCCCCTTAACACCCTGAGACCCCCCTGGTGTTTCCAATGTTCCCAGCTCCTCCCCAGGGCCCCAATTCCACCCCCAGACACCCCCAATTCCACTGTCCACAAACCCCTCCCCACTGTCCCCAAACCCCATCCCTGATGTCCCCAACCCTCCATCTCACCCCAGGAGCCCCCTGGACCCTCTCACCCCAAAAACACCCCTCCTTCCCCCCACGCTCACAGAAAGGCCAAGGGCATCTGGGGACACACTGGGGACAGTTGGGGGGCTTTGTGGGGCACTGGGTGATTACTGGGGGATACTGGGACACACTGGGGGGAACCAGGGGGCACTGGGAGGGACTGGGGGGTTACTGAGGGACACTGGGAAGGCTCTGGGAGGGACCAGAGGTGAACTGGGGCACACTGGGGGACACTGGCAGAGAACTGGGGAGTTACTGGGGGATTACCAAGACACAAGGAGGGGACACTGAGAGGTTACCGGGCCATACTGGGGGTAACTGGGTGCTCCCCGGGATACATTGGGTGGTCACTAAGGGGTTACCGGGCCATACTGGGGATTACTGGCTGCTCACTTGGATACACTGGATGGTCACTGGGCTATACTGAGGGTCACTGGGAGGTTATTGGGATATACTGGGGGCACTGGGATCCCCTTACCCAGATGTAGTATATGTCCCCCCCTGGATTTTTGGGGGCATGCCTAGGACCCCTCCCCTGGGGGCTGGGGGACCCCCCAAACCCACTGCTGGGCTTTAGAGGACTCCACAAAATCCCCTCAAAACCCCCAAAATCCCCTCAGAAATCCACTCCAGGACCCATCGAAACCTCCTCAAGGACCCCCCAACTCGCTGAGGACACCTTATCCCCCCCCTCGGGCCCCCTAAACCCTTTAGTGACCCGCAAAAGCCACCTGGGATACCCCAAGCCCATTCAGGGATCCCCCAGTCCCTCTAAGGGAGCCTCAAAGCCGTCTGGAACCTGATAAACCCCTAGAGACCACAAAAACTGCTGCAAACGTCCCCGCAAAACCCACCCAGGACCCCCAAACCCCCTCAGAGATCCCCCAAGCCCACCTGTGACCCCCCAGTCTCCTCTGAAACCAAAAAGCCCTCAGGGACTCCCAAACCCCTTCAGGGACCTTCAACCTCCTCCCCCCCGAGTCCCCTCAGGACACCGAACCCCCTCAGGGACCCCTCAAAATCTCCTCGGGAACCCCCGAACTCCTCTGCTAAGCCCTCCCGAGCCCTCCAGCCTTTCCACCCCCAGCCGCGCTCCCCGCAGCCCCCGAGGGGATCCCCAGACCCCGCTCCCCCCGCAGACCCCCCCAGCTCACACACCCAAGCGCAGCTTTTCCCGGGGCCGCCGCCCCCGAATCCTCCACGCGCCAAAGATGGCGCCCTTCGCGCGCTTCGCATGGAGACACCCCCGCCGCAGCCAATCAGCGCGAGGCCACGCCCCCTTCCCGCCCTCCGCCCCGCCCCCGCCTCGCGCGAGGCACCCCGGGAGATTCCCCGGTCAGTGCCCGGGAACAGCCCCGGCAGCGCAGCCCCCGAGGGCACACGATGTGCTGGGGGCTGGAGAGGACCCTCCTCAGCCTGGGCAGCAGGGCTGCGGGGGGGGATTCCCTGACCCTCCCCAGATGGGCCCTTCCTGCCCAACAGCTCCTGCTCCAAAGGGCTCCCACACACCCTGGGCCACTTGTCCCACTTGGGCACTGGAGCTGCCCCAGGGCATCTCTGGGCAGTGGCCAGCTCTGGGACTGCTCTGGCAAGTCATGGCCTGAAGCCACGAGTGTGGAATTTAGGAGACACTTGAAACCTCTGCAGAACAGGACTCTTGATAATTGCTGAAGGCTTCCTGGCCAGCATTGCCAGACCTTTGATTTTTTTTTTTTTTTTAATCTCAACAATTTTTCTCCATTTGTTTCCATTGACAACACCTTCTATATATTGTATTAAGCTGATTCTTTCATTGTCTACATGAATAGTTCTGTGCAGCTACTTATCAAAGTAAATATCCCATCAGTGATTCAATTATGGAAACCTGGCTCAGAGGAAGCTCCTGATTTTTGGGGCACCTTTCATCTCTCTAATTTTGCCTCTTTTGTTCTTCCTCTCCCTATTTTTGTCTTGAAAAAGCTCTATTCATCCTCTGAGCTGTGCCCTGTGCCATGGGACAGGGGACAAATGCACCTTCCAGAGAAATCTGCCCCTCCTGCTCACAGAAGCCCTCTGAGTGCCCAGGTGAGATGGTGCCCAGGCTGCTTTGCTGGTGTGGAATGAAAGGGCCAGGCCAGAAAGGCAGAAGAGGGTGATGGAGGAGACAGGGCCATTTGCAGGGGATGTGTGCGAGGCTGGGGAGATGAATGTCCTGGGGCAGTGAAGGCTGTTCCTGGAGTCACCCCAGAAGTGTCAGGGCTCTGACAGGGCTCCAGAGGGCATCCTCAGTGCACCTCCTCCCTCCACTTTTGGGGGGTCCCACTCCCCTCCCACTCAGTTTGGGGTCCCACCACCCCTTCTGTCCCCTCTGACCCCCCTTTTCCCACTGACCATCCCTTTCCCACCCCCCGCTCACCCGACAGCTCCTCGCCCGCAGCCGGGGGGGCTCCCAGCACCACCAGTGCCCAGAGAAGTCCCCCCAGGGAAGGGGTTGGGTGGAGTCCTGGGTGGGCTTTGAGTATGTTTAGGCAGTCCTCCAGAGCCTGTGTGGAGGTTTAGGGGGTTCCCAGCACCTTTCAAAGTGTGCTGGGTGCCTTATTGAGGGGCAGTGCCCTCCCAGAGCCCCCCCAGAGCGGGCTGACAGGGGGGAACACAGGGGGGTCCCCATTCCCGATCCATCCCGGGGCCTGTTCTGCCCCCCCTCAAACTCGGCTCCACCCTTTGGGATTCCCCCAAGCCCCTTCCCCACTGCCCCGCAATAACCGGGACTGGGGAGAACTGGGAAGCTTTCCTGGGATCAGGAGTGGCAGCAGGGGAGGGGGGGACACACGACCCCCCCAAAATCCTCACAGGGACAGGGGGGGTCCAGGCTGGGCCCGAGGCCCCGGGGAGGGGCTGCGGCCGCCGCCGGCTCAGGAGCTCTGTGGGGAGAGAAAAGGGGGTGACACCGGGGTGGGGGGTCCCCGGGGGGGCACAGACGCTCTGGGGGGACACACGACCCCCTGGGACCCCCCTCACCTTCTGGCGCAGGTAGAAGCCGAGCCCCAGCGCCAGGGAGACGAAGGCCAAGAGGAAGCCCCCGGCCCCTCCTTGGCAGCAATTGCTGAGGCTGATGGAGCCCGGCAGGGCCGGGGCCGCCGGCGGTGTCCGATCCCGGCAGGAAGCGGGGAGGGCCCCGGGGAGCGGCGGCGGCGGGCGGGGCCCTGGGGGAGCCGCCCCGAGGGGTCCCCGCCGCCCGTGGCACTGAAGGAGCCGCCCCGGGACGGGCCCTGGCGGGGGTCGCCAGAGAGGGGGGGCGAGCTCGGAACGGAATCAGCTCCGGAGAATAAACCAAGGAAAACCAAAGGGCCGCGCCGGGGGAGTCTCCGCCGCCCCGGAGCTCAAAGAGCTGCCCCGCGGGACGGGCGAGGAGGGGCGGCGGTGAAACAGTCGCCCGGGGTGTGGCGAGGGAGGCGGGAATGGGATAAAAGAGAGAGAATAGAGAGAGAAATCGCTTTGTCTCCCCCGCCCCAACTCCCTTTTGTATACAGATAAAACCAGGGATCAACACCTGCTTCCCTTCCCCCTTTTCCCTCAGGGAACAAAAAACAAAAAAGAAAACCTTGGGAAAGAGGGGGAAAAGCCAACTGGAAAACTCTCTTGTCTGAGATAAGTTGTGCTGCCAAAGGAAACGCTGACTCCAGGGGTGCCCAAGAAGCAGCAGAGCCGACAGGGACAGGGGGGAGGCAGCGGGTCTGCTTGATTCCATGGAGTTCTGGGGAGTCACAGTGGCCCTTTGGTTCCATGAGGCTCCACAATGTCACCATGGCCCCTTGGCTCCGTGAGATTCCACACTGTCCCCACATTCCTTTGGTTCCATGGGGTCCTGCAGTGCCACAGTGCCACTTGATTGCACCAGGTTACACAGAATCCCAAGGGGCCCTTGATTTCAGGAGGTTCCACTCTGTCCCAGGGTCCCTTGGATTCCATGAGGCCCAGCAGTGTCTTAGTGGCTCCTTGACTCAAGGAGATTGTCCTGAGTCACAATGGCCCATTAAATTCCAGAGGTTCTGCAGTTTCCCAGGGTTTCTTTGTTTCCATGAGACCCTACAGTGTCACCATGGCCCCTTGGTTCCATGAGGTTCCAAAATGATTCAGCATTCAGCATTCCTGAGGCCCTGTATTGTCACAATGGCCCTTTTCATCCCATGAGCTTCCAAAATGTCTCAGGGTTCCTTCTGTTCCATGAGGCCCCAGATGCCACAGTGGCCCCCTAGTTCCAGGAGATTCCACAGTGGCCCTGTGTTCCTTTGGATCCATAAATCCTTGTAGTGACACAATGGTCCCTTGGTTCCAGGAGGTTCCAGAGCATCAGGATGGCCCCTTGTTTCCATGTGGTTCTCTAGTGTCACAATGGTCCCTGGATTTCCTGAGGCTCCACTGAGTCCCAGGTTCTTTTGGTCCCCGTGTCCCAGCAGCCCTTTGATTCCAGGAGGCTGCAGAGTGTCTGTGGATCCCTTCAGCTCCAGAATGCCCGGCAGTGTCAGAGTGGTCCCTGGAGTCCCTGGGGTTGCTCAGGGTCAGAATGGTGCCTTGACTGCACCAAGTTGCCCAGGATCCTCCTCTAAGGACCCCTGAGGGTGACTCTCAGCTGGGGCAGCTCTCAGGGCTGTGCACAGACAGCTCCCCTGACTCTTGGTGCCCGAGGCTGCTGCTGCCTGGCAGGGCTGGCACAGAGGTGACCTGGCAGCCCCTTGCCAACCCTGGGCCCCCTCGGCATCCTGAGGCACCGCTGACTCCTGCCAGGATCCCCCCCTTCCTCCTTCCCCCCCTTCCCACACTGACCGTGAGGCCACACGGTCTGGGACACCCCTGGGGTCAGTCAGGGTCACCTGTCCAGGCTGTGTCCCCTCCCTGCTCCTGGTGCCCCCTCAGTCCCCTCACTGGTGGGGTAGGATGAGGAGCAGGAAAGGCCTTGGCTCTGAGCAGGAACCAAACCTTCCTGGAATTCTCCCCCCTGTTCCCAGTCCAAATCCAAACCCAACCCCCGAGAAACCCCTGGGAGGAAAATTCACTCCCCTCCCAGCCCAAACCAGCCCCCCAAGTCCATCCCCCAGCATGGGGGGCCCACAGGGTTGGGACATCGGGATGGTTGCCATGGACCCCGATTGTAACAATGGTTCCTTATGATGATTTTTATGGCAACCAACCTTTCAATATGATTGTGGAATGGTTGCCATGAAAAATGACTCATGGAAGTGTCCATGAGAAGGTCCCTGGCAACAGGTTTCTTGATGGTTGCCATGGAAAATTACAGCAGCATTGGGTCTTCATGTGAGTTGTCATGGCAACTATCAGAGGAATGGGGCCTTCTGACGGTTGGCATGGCAACCTGCCTTAGCAATGGGACTTGAAATGGTTTCCATGACAGCTGACCATACCAGCAAGTGGAAATGTCCATGGCAACAGTCCCTGACAATGGGTTTCCATGACGATTGCCATGACAGCCCAGTCAAGCGCTGGTTGCCATGGAAACAGTCCCTGGCAAAGCATCTCTGTCCGGGTACCATGGCATTGGGCACCAGGAGTGACTAATGGTTGCCATGGCAACAGCATGGATCCAGAATTCCATGGCATAAGCCCATAGCAGCAGGCCCTAGTGGAGGTTTCTATGGCAACTGAGCATCACAACTAGTCTTAACCTTGGTTGCCATGGCAACACAGTTAGGAAGGGGTCCATTGACGGTTGCTGTGGTAACTGAGTGTACCAGGGTGAATTTATGCTGATATTTTTGGTCTGTGTTTGGCCCCAGCCACCCACAGTAGTTTATATTCTCCCTGCCAAGTTCACTGATAAACAGTGAATTTGTCCTTGGAGGGAGAACTTCTGTATAAACTGTTTTAATTGGTGTTCTGTGATTGGCCAATTGTCCTCCAAGGTCGCTTGAAGGAGAAAGTGATGAGGAGAGGAGGAAGGCTCCACCCCCAACTCAATTAGAAAAGACCCCCAAAACACACTGCGCATGCGTGAGGCGATTTCCAAAGTTCTCACACGTGCACAGAAGAGATGCACTGACATCCACCCAGGAGGTGGGACTGAGGGCCTCGGGCTGGGCAGTGCTGGCCACACCTGGGAGGTTGTGGTCACTCAGTTAGTTGTATAAAAACAGAAAGTGCTTTCTTGGAAGGGAGCTAACTTCACACCAAGGACAACATTGCCTTTTGGTGGGGGCGCCTGCCAGTTTGTGAACTTACTGACTCTCCAAGGATGCAGCTTCTGCTATGGGTAATTACAGGTATGCTAGGTCGGTAAGATAAATTTATGGACAACAGCTGGGTAACTGGGGAGGTCGTGCTGGGGGCTTCTTTCTCTTCTCCTTCCTCTCTTTTAGGTTTGTTTGTTTTGTTGGCCACCTCTTGGTAATAAATATTGGGTTTTGTTAAGCTTTTAGCAGTGTCATGGTTTCAAGTTTCAGTATACCTTAAACCCTCCCTAATACACCATGTGTGCCCGGTGACCATCCTCCGTGCGCTCTGCAGGGAAAAGCAAAGTTCCCGTGGCCGACCCCGCACACTTGGCACGGTCACGCTCAGAATTTGGCACAGAATTAATACTGGAGAAAAATGAGACCAGTGAAACATCCTGAGCTCAGGAGAACCTGACTGTGCTGGGGAATCAGAGCTTTCCCCATGGGAAATGAACTGCTCTGAAACAGTGGGAAGAAACCAGGAACAAAGGCTGAGTTCAAATGCTCCAGAGTAAATAACTCCTTCCTCACCAAAAGGTCTGAGCTCCCCTTAACTCATCTCTAGACATCCATGGAAATGAAACAGCCTGACCTTGAACCCAAGGGAAACAAAGACAAATTCCACGGCTTTAGCTGGAGCAAGGCTGGGGAGTGATGTGTCACTCCTCTATGACATCACATGCTACCCATGACATCACACCTCCCCTATGACATCACATCTTTCCTAGGACGTCACATTCATCATATGACATCACATCTCTCCTGTGATGCCATACCACCCTTGTGACATCACATCCTCCCCGTGAAATCACAGTTCCCCTATGACATCACAGCTCCCCTGTGACATCACATCCTCCCCTATGACATCAAAACCATCATATGACATAACATCCTCCCTGTGATATCACATCTTCTTTATGACATCACAGATGATGTCACATCCATCATACAACATCCCATCTCTCCTGTGATATCATATCATCCCTGTTACATCGTGTCCTCCCCTGTGACATCACATCAATCATATGACATCACATCTCCCCCATGACAACACATCCCTGTTGTGGTATCACGGTTCCTCTATGACATCACATCCATCATATCACATCACATCTCTCCAGTGATATCATATCATCCCTGTGACATCACTTCCTCCCCGTGACATCACATCTGCCCTATCACATCACACCTCCCCATGACATCACATCCTCCCTGTGGCATCACATCTCCCCTGTGATGTCACAACCATAATATGACATCACACATCACCTATGACATCACAACTCCCCTGTGACACCACATCCTTTCTGTGACATCAAACCTCCCTGTGACATCACATCTCCCCTATCACATCACATCCATCATATGACATCACATCTCTCCTGTGATCTCATATCAATTGTGTGACATCATATCCTCCCCGTGACATCACAACTCCCCTCTGACATCACACCTCCACTGTGACATCACATCTCCCCTATGACATCACAACTATATCATCCCTGTCATATCATATCATCCCTGTGATGTCACATCCTCCCCTGTGACATCACATCCTCCCCATGACATCACATCCTTCCTGTGACATCACATCTCCCCTATGACATCACATCCATCATATGACACCACACCTCTCCTGTGACATCATATCATCCCTGAGACATCACATCCTCCCCATGACATCACATCCTTCCTGTGACATAACATCTTACCGATGACATCACATCCTTCCTGTGACTTCACATCTCCTCTATGACATCACATCCATCATATGACATCACTTTTCTCCTGTGATATCATATCATCTCTGTGATGTCACGTCCTCCCCTGTAACATCATATCGTCCCTGTGAAATCACATCTCCCCTATGACATCACACCTGCCTGTGACATCACATCCTTCCTGTGAAATCACGTCTCCTGTGATATCATATCATCCCTTTGACATCACGCGCTTGCTTGTGACATCACATCTCCCTTGTGATATCACATCCTTGTTGTGACATCAGGGCTCCTCTATGACGTCACATCCATCATATGACATCACATCTCCCCTGTGACATCACATCCAGTGACATCCAGATCCATCCCAAGGCTCTGTCTGTGTGTGAGACAGGCAGAACCACAAATGCCTGCACAGCCCAGAGCAGTCAGTGTGGGGCTGTGCTTGCTGCTGCAGAGACCCCCAGGGAACAAACCCAGGCAGGAGTTTGGGGGGCTGTGTGTGTGTCCCTAAGGAGGACACTTGCCTTATTATTGCTTATTGTTTGTAATATCTTATAGATCTATCATACAACACCTAAGGATGGATTCTATAGAATATGTGCCATAGATATTTGGGTTGGGTCTGGCTGAGCTGCAGTTCAGTTCCCCACAGCAGCCCTCCCAGGGCTGGGCTTGGCATTGGCAGCTGGAAGGGGGTTGAGAACACCCCAGTGTTTTGGCCACTGCTGAGCACAGCACCAACACTGGGACATTCCTTCCTTAGCTGAGGGCAAGAGCCTGGCAGGGGACCCAAGTAGGCCAGCTGAGCCCAACTGAGCCAAGGGACATTGCAGCCCATGGGAGGTCAGCTCAGCTCTAAAAGCTGAGGCAGGGAGCAGGAGGGGGGCATTCATTGTCTGATGGCTGCCTGCTGAGGAACCGTCCCGCGGACCCAAGCCCTGCTCCTCGGGAGTGGCCGACCATGGCTGCTCATGGGAAGCAGAGAACAAACCCTGCTGTCTTTTGATTCTGTGTGCACAAGCTTCACATTAATTTTTGCTTTAAATAAACTGCCTTATCCCAACCCACTATTTTTTTTTTCCACCTTACTCTCTCCCCTGTCCTACGGAGTGATAGAGTGGCTCGGTGGGCACGTGGTGTCCAGTCAAAGTTAACCCACCACACACCTGAACACTTGCAGAGACTCCACCACCTCCCTGGGCTACTTGTTCCAATGCCTGAACACTCTCTCAGTGGAAAAAGGTTTCTTTAATATCTAATATGAACCTTGCCCAACACAATTTAAGGCCATTCCCTCACAACCTTTCACTGTAGCCTTGGCAGAAGAGACCAAGCCCCACCCCACTAAAACCTCCTTTCAGGTCATTGCAGAGAGCAATGAGGTCCCCCCTGAGCCTCCCCTTCTCCACACTCAACAAGCCCAGTTCCCTCAGCTGTCCCTCAGCAGACATGTTTTCCAGAGCCTTCCCAGCTCCGTTCCCTTCTCTGGACACGCTCCAGCCCCTCAAGGGCCTTTTGGCACTGAGGGGCCAGAACTGGACACAGCACTCCAGGTGGGGCCTCCCCAGTGCCCAGCACAGAGGGGCAATCAGTTCTCTGCTCCTGCTGGCCACACTCTTCTCCACAAAGGCCACCATGCCCTTGGCCTTCTTGCCCCCTGGGCACACTCTGCCTCATATCCAGCCCCTGTCAAGCAGCACCCCCAAGTCCCTTCCTGCTGAGCAGCTCTCCAGCCCCTCTGCCCCCAACCTGGAATGTTCCAGGGGGTTGTTGGGACCCAAGGGCAGGCCCTGACACTTGGCCTTATTGATCCAGCCTGTCCAGATCCCTCTGCAGAGCCTTCCTGCCCTCCAGCACATTCACACTCACACCAAACGTGGTGCTGTCCACGACTTTCCTGAGGGGGCACTCGATCCCCTGGCCCAGATCATCAATAATGATGTCAAACAGGAGCAGCCCCAACCCTGAGCCCTTGGGAACCCCACTAGTGACCAGCCCCACCTGGATTTCCTTCCATTCCCCACCACTCCCTGGGCCATCAGACACTTTGTCACCCAGCAAACAGGTCCCCGGGCAAGCCATGAGCAGCCAGTTTGTGCAGGAGATGCTGGGGGAGATGGTGCCAAAGGCCTTCTGGAATTCCACAGAGACACATCCCCAGCCTTTCCCTCAGCTGCTGAGTGGGTCCTTTGTCAGAGGAGATGAGGTTGGTCAGGCAGGACCTGCCTTTCCCAACCCCACGCTGGCTGGGCCTGATCCCCTGGTTGTCCTGCCCGTGCCATGGGATGGCACTGAGGAGGATCTGCTGCATGGACTTCCCCGGTCCTGAGGTCAATGGGACAGGCCAGGAGTTGCCCAGATCCTCCTTTTGGCCCTTCCTGGGGATGGGCATCCCATGTGCTTGTTGCCAGTCAGCTGAGACTTGTGCAGTTGTGCAGCACTGCTGGGCAATGAGTGAGAGTGGCTTGGCCAGCTCTTTCTCCAGCTCCCTCAGGACTCTTGGCTGCATCCCATGTGGACCCAGGCACTTGGGGGGGTCTCACTGGCAGAGCAGGTCACTGACCATTTCCTCCTGCATTGTGGGGGCTTCACTCAGCTCCCCATCACCAGCTTCCAGCCAAAGCCTGCCTGCCAGGTGTCCAAGGGGTCAGTTCTGCTGCCCCCTCCTTCCTTCCCCCACAATGGAAAACTCCCTCATTTTGGGTCCCTGTGCCCCAGACGGCTCCAACCACCACCTCACCCACCAGTCCCACAATCATGGAATGCTTTGGCTTGGGGGGCCTTAAAGAGCATCTCAGCACCCTCAGATTCAAGATTTCCTTCCTACTGCCTCCTGGAACTCTTCCCTCTATCCGTGTGAAGCCACTGCCCCTTGTCCTGTCACTCCAGGCCCTTGTCCAAAGTCTCTCTCCATCTTTCTGCTTGGCTCCCTTCAGGCACTGGAAGGCCACAATTAGGTCACTCCAAAGCCTTCTCTTCTCCAGCCTCAACAATCCCAATTCTCTCAGCCTTTCCTCACAGCAGAGCTGCTCCATCCCTCTGATCCTCTTGCTGCTCCCCTCTGCACTCGCTCCAGCAGGTCCATGTCCTTCCTGTGCTGGAGCCCAGAGCTGGAGGCAGCTCTGCAGGTGGGGCAGCATTACAGCCACGCATGTTCCAGCAAGGACATGGTGGAACCTCATGGAACCAAGGACCATTGGGACACTGCAGGGCCTTCTGGAGCCAAAGGAGCCCTGGGACAGTTGGGAATCTCATGGAATAAAGGTAGCACTGTCACCCTGGGAAAACTCCTGGAATTCAGGGCCCACTGTGACACTGCAGGTCCCCATGGAACAAAAGGAACCCTGGGACGCTGCAGAAACTCATGGAACCAAGGGACCATTGGGACATTGAGAGGGCTGATGGAATCAGGAGTCCATTGGGACAATCCAGGGCCTCATGAAATCAAAGGAATTCTGGGACACTGTCCAACCTCCTGGAACCAAGGGTTCCTGCTGACATGTGTGTCCTCCTGGAACCAAGGGAGCCCGGAGATATTTCTGAACCTCCCAGAATCCAGGGGCCATTGGGACCCTGCAGAACCTCCTGCATTCAAGTGCTCCTTGTGAAACTGCAGGCTCTCCTGGAACCCAAGGATTCCTGGAACACTGCAGAGCTCACGGAACCAAGGGGCCACTGTCCCACTGCAGCTCCTTCTGAAGCACAAGGGACCCTGGGACAACGGGAAATCTCCGAGAATCCAAATGGCATTTGGGGACTGCAGGGCCCCATGGAACTAAAGGAACCTTTGGAGACTGTGGAAGCTCATGGAATCCAGGGGCCATTGGGACATGTGGGGTCTCACGGAACCAAAGGAACCCTGAGAATTTCTGTGGGAACAAGTTAAGGCAGCAGCAGCTGCATTCAGTTAATCAGAATCCAAAAGGAGTGCTTTGGCCTTGACTGGTGTTTTCCATCCAGAGAGTGCTGTTTGCCAAAGTGGAAACCACTTGGAACGCTCTGCATGGCAGCCTGTGTTTTTCTCTGGTGGCTGAACACAGCCAGCACATGAGGGGAGGGGAATGTGTGGGATCAGGGCACTGCTTTGGGGCCATGCTGGGAATTCCAGTGGACTAAAAGACAAAGCCCAGGCGCTGTTTCCAAAGGAACCCCAATGAAAGGGGGACGCTGGAAAGATGGGAGGACAAGTCCCGCAATGGAACTCTGTGTGTGCAGCCTCATTTTCTCCTTCAGCGCCCACAGGAGAGGGGACAAAAAGTGGGGGTTGGGACCCCTAAACTGTTTGGGGGGGAAAATTGGAGATTGAGGGGAAAATGGGAAAGTGGGAGGAACAGGGAAAAGGGTGGAAAAGGGAGCGTGGTCTGGCCAGTCTGACGGTCTCATGAGGGTCTTTGGGCACAGAGGGGGTTGGAAATGGGGGGTGCCCCCTGAGCTCCCAACTTCCTGTGTGGTGCTGGGGGATGCTGGATCCAATCTCAGCCTTGGGTTATGCCAACACTTTCAGTTTACAGGAATTACAGAGGTGTGACTGAAGCACTTTTGTCCCCAGGTTTTAATGATGGCAAATCAGATCTCTTGATAGAAATGAATTATTTAGGGTTACAAATGATCAGACAAAAGATCTTCATCAGAAATATTTACTGCACAACAGAAACACTAAAACTACCAGGAGTACAGGATAAGATAGGACAGTGCTCTACACTAAAGCAATTGTTGAAGCAATTCTACTCAAGCTGGCACAAAAGCAATAATTCTTAATTAGAGATGGATGGAACTCCCGCAGACCAACACTCATGAGGAGATCTCTGCTCTCAACCTCCAGCAGTGACCTTGGAGGGTCCCCAGCCAGGGTAGGAATCTCCACACACACCCCCCACACAGGAAGGGTTCTGTTGGACTGGCCCTTTGTGGTCGAAAGGGATGGACTGACAGTCACTGGAGTCCAGGGGTTGCCTCACCATCAGGGGCTTCATTTGGGGTGGAAGCAGCGGCCGAAGCTCTTCCCGCAGTCGGGGCACTCACAGGATTTCCCTTACTGGTGGGTCCGTTGGTGTTTGGTCAAGGTAGAGCTGTGGGGGAAGCTCTTCCCACACTCCCCACACTTGTAGGGCCTCTCTCCAGTGTGGATGCGCCGGTGGGTGACGAGGTGGGAGTTCCGGTTGAAGCCCTTCCCGCAGTCGGTGCAGCGGAAGGGCCTCTCATCCGTGTGCGTCCGATGGTGCACGAGGAGACTGGAGCTGGTCTGAAACCCCTTCCCACATTCCAAGCACTTGTAGGGCCGTTCCCCAGTGTGGATGCGTCTGTGGGTGATGAGGTTGGAGCTGTTCCTAAAGCTCTTCCCACATTCCTCACAGAGGTAGGGACTTTCCCCGGTGTGGATGTGCTGGTGTTGGATCAGGCTGGAGCTTTTCCTAAAGCTCTTCCCACATTCCTCACATGTGTAGGGCCGTTCCCCAGTGTGGATGTGTTGGTGGGTGCGGAGGCTGCAGTTGTCTCTGAAGCTCTTCCCACATTCCCCACACGTGTAGGGCCGTTCCCCAGTGTGGATGTGCAGGTGTCGGATCAGGCTGCAGCTGTCCCTAAAGCTCTTCCCACATTCCCCACACGTGTAGGGCCGTTCCCCAGTGTGGATGTGCAGGTGTCGAATCAGGTTGAAGCTGTCACTGAAGCTCTTTCCACAATCATTACACACGTAGGGCCATTCCCCAGTGTGGATGCACTGGTGTTTGAACAGGTGAGAGCTCTGGTTGAAGCTCTTCCC
Source organism: Pipra filicauda (assembly GCF_003945595.2). NCBI lineage: Eukaryota > Metazoa > Chordata > Aves > Passeriformes > Pipridae > Pipra > Pipra filicauda. Next base: position 52,766 of record NW_024104926.1, read on the forward strand.
ACATTCCCCACACATGTAGGGCCGTTCCCCAGTGTGGATATGCTGGTGTCGGATCAGGTGGGAGTTGTTCTTGAAGCTCTTCCAACATTCCAAGCACCTGAGGGGCTTCTCCCTGCTGGGAGGCTGATCAGGGTCCACCAGGTTGGAGCTCCAGCTCAAGCTCCGGCCGCCTTCCCGGCACAGGCTGGCTCTTTCCTCCTCAGAGCACCCTGGGATGGCTTTGGAGCCCCTCCTGCGGGGGGATCTCCGGCCCTTTTCCTCCCCGCTGCCTTCCTGCGCCGGGGAGCCCTTCAAAACGGCCTCTCCCACCAGGGTCTCACGGGGGGATTTGTCCTCCGGGCTCTCCCTCCTCACCTCGGGGCCTGGGGCAGGAAGCAAGAAGGACAGGCAGGGGATTTGCCTCCGGCCCACAGGGAAGGCCAAGGACATCCCCCCAACTCCGGCCCCGGCAGGACGGCGGCGCCAGCGGGGTTGTCCTGCAGCCGGGGCCATGCTCGGCTGACAGAGCCAGCACAACACCCGCCCAAAGGGACACTGACTTCCTCCTCACCTGCCTGGGGGGACCAAGGCATCTTCCTCTTCCTCGCAGCCTCCTCCTGCACTCGCCCAAGCTTTGGGAAGGACAAATCCTGATGGGGGGAAAACAAGGGGTGAGTGCGTTGGCTTGGGGGTTCCTCCTGCCCAAGTCCATCTCTAGAACTCACCGGGCATCCTGTGACCATAAAAACCTCCAAAACACCAAGATCCAGCTCAGAAAAACCCAAACCACTGACATTCAGGCAAAAAACTTTCAGAAATAGCAAGAAGACCCTTAGTCCCTCAAACTGCAAAAAGTTGAAATTCAGCTAAAAATACTCCAAAATATGAAGATTAGCCCAAAATAATTCTCCCAGAAGTTCCCCCTCTCTGGTCTGTCCCCTCTGGGGTTCAGAGGATCTCTCCTGTCTGAGATGCTGGGGGTCCCACTTAGGGATGCTGGGAGTGTTGGGGGTCCCAAGGGTTCCTTCTCCTCTGACTCTCGCCTTACAGGTGCCATGTTCCCAGACATTTCCCCTCTCCAGGTTCTCCACTGTGTTGTCCCAGGGAAACCAGAGGTCCCTCCTGTCCAGGTTTCCCCTTCTCCACTCCCCGGTTTCAGGCTCCTGGGTCGCTTCTCTCGCCCCTTTCCCATCGTGGCCGCTCCAATCACCCAACAGCGGCAGGAAGGGCAGGGACAGGGGCGGAGCAGCAACAGCAACAGCAGGAAAACAAGCACCTTCCCCCCCATCCCGCGGGTACCTGGGAAGGGGAACTTGTCCCAAATATCCTGGGGAGAGTGCGGGGGTCGTGACATACTCGGGCTGCCAGCACAGATTTCCCTGCACAGTCTGCAGTGAGTCAAGCTCTGCAGAGGAGATTGTGCCCCATGGATGGGATTGCAGAGGGGCCCTCAGGTCCCCAGCAGGAATCAGCAACCAGGAATAGACACAAAAGGCCCCCCCGAAGATTTCGGGGGGAGTGTCCTGTAGGGAGGGGACAGTGTCACCCCACCAGGGCAGGGCTGGCAAGTGGGAGGCTGCTCCAGGGGTCTGCAAGAGGCCTCGTGCTCTGCTCAGCCCCAGCACTGGCTGGTACCAACACCCCCGGCTGCCCCCGGCCCTGGGCAGCTCTGCTGCCACAGGCTGTGCCCTCACCGTGGCCCTGCAATGGCCCTGCCTGTCCCTCACCCGGGGCCCTGCCCGTGGCCCTGTCCCTTGGCTCTCTCTCTGCCAGCTCAGTGTGGGGCACACGGGCTGGGGGTCCCTCCCAAGCCCCCCGGGCAGCCGGCGTTGGCTGGGGGGATGTGAGGGCTGGGCCTGCTCAGCACAGCCCCGGCCTCGTGCCCAGCGCCTCTTTCCTGACCCACACAAGACCTTCCCGGCCCCCCCAGGGCTCCCCTGCTGCTGCCTCTGCTCCTGGCCCTGCCTTTGCTGCTCCCTTGGCTGGGGCAGCGGCTGCAGGGGGGGATGGCAGCAGCTTCAGCTCCACGGCACTTCCTGGGGGGAGCTCAGCCCGGGGGGACGGGCAGGGACCTGATGGGGATGGACAGGGGCCCAGCAGGGACAGACAGGGCCTGCAGGGGAAGGCACAGGGACAACCTGGCCCCCCACACTGCCAGGGCTGTCTCTGCTCCTCCTTGCAGGCTCCGTGGCCAGGCACAGTTTGTGTTCCTGGGTGCCCACCATCTCAGCACTTGGAGACGCTCAAATCAGCGCCCGCAGCTCTGCAGCAAAGCCCCAGCTCACCTGGCACACAGGGGATGGACACAGCACCTGCTCGGGGATGGGCAGTCACAGCTTCTGTCTCTTCCCCACCACAGGGCTCTCCTTCCTCAGCAGCACCTCTGCCTTGCACTTATTCTCAGCCTCACCTCAGGGACAGCTCTGGGCTCACCTCCGCGCCACTTCTCAGCCTCACCTCAGGGCCTGGGCTCAAGGACAGGAACCTGCAGGGAGGGGACATCAGGTGCAAGCTCAGGGCTGCCTGCTTGCACTGGCCTCTGGGCTTCTTTCTCCTTCTACAACCAGCCCACAACTCAGCCTGCTTTTCTAACACCACACATTTACAGACTAACCTTGGAGATAGATATGGACAGACATCTCTATCACCCTGGGGATAGAGCCTCAAGCATGTGCTGCCATAGGAATGGCAATCACAGAATCACAGAATCAGCCACGTTGGAAAAGACCTCCATGATCATCAAGTCCAACCCTGGATCCAACCCCGCCGTGCTTCCCAGACCATGGCACTGAGGCCACATCCACTCTCACCTTCAACACCTCCAGGGACGCTGACTCCACCCCCTCCCTGCCCAGCCCATTCCAAGGCCTGATTACTCTCTCTGCAAAAAATTCCTTCCCAATATCCAACCTAAACCTCCCCTGGCACAGCTCCAGACCCAGCCCTCTTGTCCTACTGCTGCTTCCTGGCAGAACAGCCCCACCCCCACCTGGCTCCAACCTCCTGGCAGGGACTTGCAGACAGTCAGGAGGTCTCCCCTGAGCCTCCTCTTCTCCAGCCTCAACACCCCCAGCTCCCTCAGCCTCTCCTCACACCACTTGTGCTCCACTCCCTTCCCCAGCCTCGCTGCTCTTCTCTGCTCCTGCTCCAGCCCCTCCAGGGCCTTCCTCAACTCAGGGGCCCAGAGCTGGACACAGCACTCCAGGGGTGGCCTCACCAGCGCTCACTCCAGCCCAACAAGCACTTCCCTGCTCCTGCTGACACACTCTTCCTCACACAGGACACCAGCCTTTGGCCCTCTTGGCCACCTGGCCACACTCTGCCTCCTCTTCAGCTTCCTGTCCATCCCCACTCCCAGCTCCCTTTCTGCCTGCCTGCTCTCCAGACACTCTGGCCCCAGCCCGGGGGGCTGACGGGGCTTCTTGTGCCCAAAGGGCAGGACCCGGCCCTTGGCCTGCTGGAACCTCATCCCCTTGCAATCAGCCCATGGATCCAGCTGGGCCAGGTCCCTCTGCAGAGCCCTCCTGCCTTCCAGCACATCAACACACCCCCAGCTTGGGGTCACCTGCACATTTGCTGATGAAATGCCTGGTTCTGCAGCAGCTGCAGATGCTCAAGGGGCAGCAGGACCAAGTCAGGGGCCTGGGGGGCTTTGGGGTCCAGGAGGGTCCTGGAGGAGCTGGGGAGGGGCTTTGAGGATTGGAGGTACAGACCAGGACAGACCAGGACAGACCAGGACAGACCAGTACCTCCTCACTGCTCCCCAGATCTCTCCTGGAGCTAGGCCACATTGTCATGGGACACCTGAGCCCCCCCCAGTGCCCTCCCAGTATAGCCCAGTGCCCCCAGTACAGCCCACTGTGTTCCTGTCCCAGGGTGCTGGGTGATCCCTCTTTGGGGGGTTGGAAGGGATTTGATGGGGGGGCTGCGGGAGATTTGGGGGGATATGGAGTGGTGGGATGGGGATTTAGGGGGTTTAGGGAGGCTTTAGGTGCATTTAGGGAAGTTAAAAGAGGTCTTAGGGGCATTGGAGGGTCAAAAGGATCTGTGTGGGGAGGGGATTAAAGGGAAAATGGGAGGTAGGGGATATTTGGGGGGTTAATGGGGCCTGGGGGGGGAGAGGAGGGGCTGCACCATGAGCAGGTGAATCCTGAAACCCCCCTGGTGTCCCCAAGACCCTCCTGGTGTCCCTAATTCCCCCCTGACACTCCAAGACAACCCTGGTGTCTCCAGTGTCCTCAGGGCCTCCCCATTGCCATTATTCCCTCCTTGACAGCCCCAATTCCACTGGCCCCAAGCCCCTCCTCACTGTCCCAAAACCCCATCCCTGATGTCCCCAACCCTCCATCTCACCCCAGGAGCCCCCCCTGGACCCTCTGACCACAAAGACGACCCCCCCACCACGCTCACAGAAAGGCCAAGGGCATCTGGGGACACTTTGGGGACACGTTGGGGACAGTTGGGGGGCTTTGCAGGGCCCTGGGTGATTACTGGGGGATACTGGGACACACTGCGGGGAACCAGGGGGCACTGGGAGGGACTGGAGGATTACTGAGGAATGCTGGGAGGGCACTGGGAGGGACTGGGGAGTTTCTGGGGGATTACCAGGACACAGGGAGAGACACTGGCAGGTTACTGGGCCATACTGGGGGTTAGTGGGTGCTCACTGCAGGATAACTGGGCCATACTGGGGGGCAGTGGGAGGTCACTGGGCGATACTGGGGGCACTGGGATCCCCTTACCCGGATGTGGTACATATTCCCCCCCCGGACTTTGGGGGGCACCCCCAGGACTCCTTCCCCTGGGGGCTGGGAGATCCCCTGAACCCCACTGCTGGGCTTTAGGGGACCCCCCGGCCCCTCTGCCTGTGGGGTCTCTGTGTGCTGCGTGTTGGGGGTCTCTGGGGCTCGGGGGGGGCATTGGGATCCCCTTTCCCTGGGGTCGGTCCGCCGGGCCGGCAGGGGGCGCTGTGGCGGGAGGGGTATTGGCGGGTCGCGGGTAACGCCGGCGCGCCTGCGCAGTGCAGACAGGGCGCTCGATCAGACCCTGCCTCCCCCCGCGGCTTCCAGGCCCCGCGCTCTGCTCCTCGGGAACCCCCGAACCCCTCGGCTAAACCCTCCCGAGCCCTCCAGCCTTTCCACCCACACCCGCGCTCCCCGCAGCCCCCGAGGGGATCCCCAGAGCTCCGCTCTCCCGCAGGCCCCGCCAGCTTACAATGCATGCACGGGCCCAGCGCCATCTTGGTTTCCCGGCAGCCACCACGGCCCTCTGCGCGCGCAACGCTATTCCTGACCCCGCCGCAGCCAATCAGGGCGCGGCCCCGCCCTCCGCCCGCTGGGGCTGTCCCGGGACCGGCCGTGCCCTGGGGCGGGGCTTTGCTGCAGTTCGGTGTTAAACCCAACAAACTGGGAGGGCGGACAGCCCCAGGAACCAGGGCCTGGCTTCCTTTCCCCGCAGAGATGTGGAAAGCCAAGTCCCGGCTGCCCCCCGGCCGCCCCCAGCGCCTTCCACAGCTCCAGCCTCATCCCTCCTCCTCTCCCCTTTACTCGGCACCAGGTTCTCCCTCCTCCTCTCCCTGCCGGCTCGGAGGAAGGAGATTTCCCCCCCAGCACCCCCTGCCCCCTCGCCCTGTCTTGTTGTGCCCAGTTGGTATTTCTGGGGCCGCCCCCAGCGCAGCCGGACCCGCCGTGCGCCGGCGTTTCTGAGGGAGCCCCATGGAATTCTTGCAAGGATTCCTGGGCTGGGCTGGCCCTACCTGGGGGCCCAGGGCCACCAAAGCCGCTCCCTCACTGCCCTCCTCACCCGGGCAGGGCACAGAACACAGAAGAAAAGGCTGGGGGGTTGGGATAAGGGCAGGGAGAGGTCACTCACCCGCCGCTGTCACGGGTACGACAGACACGACTTGGGGAAATGACTGAATTTGTGACCAATCAAATCACAGCAGGAGAACGGGAAGGAAATCAAATCCTAAAAAATCATTGGGCTTCACTTCATCCCTGATTTCCTCCCTTCCCTCCCTACCCCGATGGCACAGGGAGATGGGAGTGGGGGTTATGGTCAGTTCATCCCATGTTTGTGCTGCTGCTTCACCCTCAGGGAGAGGAGTCCTTCCCCTGCTCCAGCGTGGGGTCCCTTTCCACAGGGTCAGTCCTTCCCCTGCTCCATCCAGCCTGGCTCCTTCCCATGGGAGACAGTCCTCCATGGACTTCTTGAACCTGAGTCCTTCCCATGGGATCAGTCCTTCAGGAATAGGCTGTTCCAGTGTGGGTCCCTTCCATGGGGTCAGTCCCTCAGGAACAGGCTGTTCCAGTGTGGGTCCCTTCCATGGGGTCAGTCCCTCAGGAACAGGCTGTTCCAGTGTGGGTCCCTTCCATGGGGTCAGTCCCTCAGGAACAGGCTGCTCCAGTGTGGATCCCCCACGGGGTCACAAGTCCTGCCAGCAAATCTGCTCCAGTGTGGGCTCCTCCCTGGGCTGCAGAGGGGTCTCTGCTCCACCCTGGACTCACCCACAGGTCACAGGCCCTTCAGCTCAAGTTCACACAGAGTTCCAGCCACCAAGGAGCCCCAGACTGACACACAGCCAGGAGCCCCAGACAGCACCAGCAGCTGCAAATTTCAGCAGCACATCCCAGACACATCTGTGGGTATCTCCAACACTCCCAGCCCCACCCTGGACACCAACAAAGGCTGTTGTGGTTTCACCCCATGCAGCCCCCAAGCCCCTCCTGGCCACTCCTCACTCCCCCACCAGCAGGACAGTGGAGAGAACTGGGAGGGGAAAAGCTGGAAAACTTGTGGGTTGAGATAAAGATGGTTTAATAAGGACAAGCAAAAGCTGCACGCAGGAGCAAAACAAAACAGGGAATTCATTCCCTGCTTCCCACGGTTGGGCAGGTGTTCAGCACCTCCAGGAGAGCAGGGCCCTATCCCATGGAATGGTGACTTGGGAAAATAATCTCCATCACTCCAAACCTGTCCCAGCTGTGTCCCCTCCCAACCTCCCACACACCCCCAGCCCCTCCCCAGTGTGTCTGTGCCAGGGGCAGGAAAGGCCTTGGCTCTGGGTAAGCTCAGCACTAACAAAACCACCTCTGTGTTCTCAAGCCTGTGCTCAGCACAGAGTATTGTACAGTGTAACTTTATTGCACAAGTTAACTGAAAGGTCCACTGTGTTTTTTAGCAAGTCAACTTGATTTTCCTCATTATCAGAGCTGAGTTCCTCCTTGGCTTGGCCCCATACTGCAAGATGGACACAAATACCCTTGAAACACAGTGGTAGAGGTCATCCATAGGGGTGAGAAAGATGATGATGGGAGGAAGATTCTGTGGGCAGGGGTCGCTGGCCCCTTGCCCTACAGCAGGGCATGCACAGACTGTTGCTATCAGGTGATGAACAGGCGGGGTTTGGCTGCCACTCAGGCATCACCTTATACTGGGTACTGGCCCTACGTGGTGTAATGTGGAGCTGATAAAATGGGGTGTCAGGACTGCTGGGGTGAGCGATCCTCATCCTGCCATGGAGACTGTGTTGCTCCGCGGGGACGCCCGCTAAGCACGGGCACCGACCAGCTGCTGCAGATCCTGGCAGCCCTGGCCTGTCTGTGTGGGTAAGCACAGGTTATTGACAGGAAGCAACCGAGAAAGCAAATGTTTTATATCCTTTTTTGGTATCCCTTTAATTCCATTTTTACTAGTTAATACTGTAATAAAAGCTGTCTTTAGTATTGTATGAATACCAACCGATAAAGTATTCTGTATTCTCTTTTAGCTTTTGATTCTCTTTGCTAGTAGTTTTTTTTATTCTTATGCAATAAAAGATTTTTTTTTTTTTTTTTTTTTTAGTGTTTGAATGTCTGTTGTACTTGTCTTTATTCCGGGCAAGTATTCAAACGAACCAATACTCCACATTCCACAGTCCTTTTGCCACCCATAACCAGTGACTCTGAGTTCCTGCTTCCCCAGCCCCCAGGGATGGTCTCCTTGTCTGCTCATTCCTCCACACTCTCTTCTCACTGATGGCATCTTAACAAGACAAGCCCCTGAGAATAATTTACTTGTAAGCCTTCAATTCTTTTGTGGTTAATTAGACAGATCTCAGAAGTGTATTCCAAGTCAATATACTGTATTATTAAAACCATGAGAAAAGATGTCTTTCTTATGGCCTGTTTACTCTTTTCCTGTTTTTACATTGATATCAGCAATCTCAATTTGATAGTGATCCTGGGCACCTCCTAATTCAGTCTGAACAGATACGAAAATTAGGACCCTTTATGTCTGACAATCCATCAGACTTTATCCCTATCCCCACCCCATCAAACCCCTGGGACTCAAAGCAGCCTTGGGCAAATCTGAGCTTCCTCCACTCAAGGCTGGACCTGCAGGTTTCAACTCCTTGGCACCAACTCCCACCTGCTTGGCTTGGAGAAAGAGCTGCCCAAGACACAGAGGGATGTTCATTTATTGCCAGCAAGGAAAACCAGAGGAAGGCACAGCTCAATAAAAACCAAAAGTCCTTCCCCTGCTGTATATTCAATCCACATTGCCTGCACTGAAGTCCACGTTCTGCAGTAGATAGCCTTAGACCAATGGCAAACACCTTCTGTGTCAAGCACAGATCCCAAGATCCCCCCAACACTCCCTGCCCCGGATTCTGTCCATACTTGCCCTTTGCACACAGCAAATCACACATTGTGTGACTTCTCCCTCAGTCCACAGAGGGAGGAAAAGAGAGAAAATTAATTAAATACTCTATTGTGCAGAGCTAAATCTGCACTCATCCCAATATTCTGGGGTTACAGGACCTTTATCAAACACCTTCTGCAGCATCTGTTCACTGGGGAAACATCTGTGTGGATGGCCAGGCCCAAGGAGTGGTGGGCAATGGAGTTCCATCCAGGGGTGTTCCCAGGGCTCAGCACTGGGCTCGGGGCACTTCAATCTCTTTCTCAATGATCTGCACAAGGGCATCGAGTGCAGCCTCAGGCAGTTCCCAGGGCACACCAAGCTGGGGGGGAGTGTTGATGTGCTGGAGGGCAGGAAGGCTCTGCAGAGGGATCTGGACAGGCTGGATCCATGGGCCCAGGCCACTTGGAGGAGGTTCAACAAGGCCAAGTGCCAGGTCCTGCACTGGGGTCACAACCACCCCAAATCTCTGACCATGCCCTGCAACTGGTCCCCACAGCCTGTCCTGTGTCCTTAATCCTTCCATTTCCAAGGACTGTGTGGCACAAGGGAGCTCTGTGCTCTGGGTACGGAGGGAGCTCCAAGTGCACATGGAGTGGGAACCACAACTCCTCAGGTTTGTGTTCTTTGAGAGGTCAGAAACTGGTGAAACAGAGCCACAGAAAGTTTCTCTTCATTGCCCACAAACAAAAAGTAAACATGATAGAGTTTATAAACATCCCAGCTCTTTCCTCAGCTTTCCTCAGCCACAGTGAGCTGGAGAATGCCCATCCTTGATGTCCTGGTGCCACAGCCCAGGGTGCTCCTGGCCTCCCTTGCTGCCAGGGCACACGGCTGCCTCTTGCCCAGCTCCCTGCCCACCCACAGCTTCTGACAGGGCTGCTCCCACCCAGCCAGGCAGCTCCAGCTGTGCCATGGCCAGGCTGAGTCCCCTGCAGGGGCAGACACTGCCATTTGTCCCTTGGGGATTTCAGCAGGTTCCTGCCAGGACGTGCTCTCCTCCTCCCTGAAGCCCTTCCCTGAGCACAGAGGCCTGAGAGACCTTTCCAGGAAAGGCTCAGGCAGAGAAGCCATGGAGTCCCTCAGCACCACATCAGTGTCTGCTGGAATTAACCCCCCCTCCCCATTGCACAGCAGCCCTGCATTTCCCTCCTCCAACCTTGGTGTCCAACACAGCCCTTGAGGCTCTTTGGGCTCTGGACTTTTCCTGCAGCCCCAACTGCAGGGGAGCTTTGCCTTTCCCACAGTCCCCCCTGCACAGCCCAGGCCAGGCACAGAAATTCCTGCTCTGTTGGTGCCACCAAGGGCACATTCCAGCCTCCTCTCGCTGGCACTTGCATGTTTTCAGTGCCTTCCACAGGCCCTGGCTCTGCACCACAACCCCCCTGGGCTGAGTCCTCCCCCTGCACGGTCACACAGTGTCACAGACACACCCAGGGCTTTCTCTCCCAGCTCCTTTCCAGCCCAGCCCAGCTCCCTCCAAGCTCTCCCACCTCCCCTGAGCTCTCTCCACCCCAAGGGCCTCTCCCCAGCACAGCCCAGGCGGCTCTGGTCCCACAGCCTTGCCCAGGGCAGGCTGCTCTGGGCAGTGGCACCACAGCCCCAGCCCCTCTGGGCACAGCAGAGCTGGAGCTTTGAGAGGACTCAGCTCCAGCCGGGGGGGATCGTGCTTGGCAAAAGGGAAAGGAGGGTCCCTGTTTGCCTTTGCTTAAGGCATGAATAATCCAAACTATCTTCCCTAACGTATTGCTGGAATCCACAGGGATTACATCCCCTTCAATTGTACATAGAGATTCTTTTTGGGCAGAGCCAATTCAAATGGTACAGTTAACTAACAGGTACTTTAAGGTTTGTGTGATGCCTTAAAGCTTTCTGGATATTTTTTTTAACTTTTTGTAGGTTTTAACAGTAGTTATATAGTAAATGTAGATGTTAATGTAGCTGTATTATATTCCACCCTTTAGCATAATAGTTTACACAGACCCAACCCTATTACCCCATTTGATACCAAACTTTCTAAATTCCTTTAGCGTATTTAAAGGTGTTAGAAAAACACCTCTATTGAACAATATCACACACTAAGCCTGGACAACAAGATCCCACAAGAGACAAAGCAACCTTCAAGCCCAGAGCTTTGGAGGTGCTCCAAGGACTGTACGTGCTGTGAAGCAGATAAAGATGAGGAAGAAGGGGTCCCAAAGACCCCAAACCCAGTTCCTCAAGGGGTGTGTTGAGGGGCAGAACTGGGCAGAACCGGGGGTGGAGAGTTCTGGCATTGGATGGACCATCTTCTAAAACTGTAGAACCATTGCCTGGGAGGGCGCGTCGTGTGTGTTCCCCTGGGCCTGTGGGCCTGATTAAAGGACCTGCTCTTTTGAGCTGATCTTACACACTGAATTGGCCTGGAGTTTTCTCTCTTGAGCTTACAGGATTAACTAACTAGGTGGCTTTTACTAAATGCAGATCTCAAGGTTTGAAGGTCCCACTGCCCATTGTTTTCAAGATGGTTTTGAACAGTCCACTCTACCATTCAACTTTCCCAGAGACTGGTGCCTGACAGGGAATATGATCCATCCACTCCATGCCGAGCTCTCTGGTCCAGGTGTGCACAAGGTTGTTTTGGAAAAGAGTCCTGCTGTCCAACTCCAGTTTTTCTGGAGGGCCGTGTCTCCACAGGACTTGCTTTTCCAGGCCCAGGATGGTGTTCTGGGCAGTGGTGGGAGGCACCAGGTTAAATGCACCCCTGGATCACAAGCCCAGCTGGATGTGGCACCTCTTCCCTGAGGCCCTGAGGTGTCCTGGGCCCAGTGAGCCAGGAATAATTCACCTTGTGTTGCCAGTCCAGCTCTACCTGAGACACTTTCATCTGGTCAGTCCCATCCACCTGTCCATTGTTGGATGTCACTCAGGAGCCCAACTCTTGGCTACCTGTGCATCTCCAGGATGGACTTTCACAGCCAACCTCTCTAACCAGGTGGCAGGAGGGCCGACCCTGATAAGGCCTAAAATCCCATCAGACAATGCCAACAGTGCCAGCTCTCATGCAAGCTGTCTGTGAGATCTGAGAGTCACTGGTGGTGCCATGGGAATGGTTTTGGTGTCGAATGATGCTCAAACCAGCCTGGTTCACCCAACTGCAAACACACATCCTGCTTTTGGAAGTGGGACAGAGAAACTGGTAACTGACCTGTCCATTTGTGAGGAGCAGTCAATCACTTCCTACTAGAGAAGTCTATTCCCCTTTCATCCAGGCAGGTTCTTCTAACACAGCCCTTCTTGGGGTAATTGTGGGGAGATTCCTGCCTTGGGTGGGGACACCCTCCAAGGACACTCCTCAAGACTGAGCAAAAGAAATCTCCCCACAACCGTTGGACTGGGTGAGTTATATCAGATCTCTATGTGATAATTATTTCTTCTGGCTACCTTTAATAGAATTGTTTCAATAATTGTTTCAATATAGTGCACTACCATATCTTACACTGTACTACTAGTAGTTTTACGCTTTTTATTGTGCAGTAAATAATTCTGATTAAGATCTTTTGTCTGATCATTTGTAAGAATAAATGTTTCATTTTATAAAAATATTCTCATGTGGCCAGTCATTAAAACCCGAGGGACAAAAGTGATTTAATCACACTTCTGTAATTCCTTAAATTTAATGTGTTGACAAAATCTGAGGCAAAGATTGGATCCCTTTTTCCATGAGGTTCCGCAGTGGGACAATGGCTCCTTGATTCCAGGAGGTTGAACTGTTTCCTGGCATTCTTTGGCTCCATAAAGCCCCACAGTGTTGCAATGGCCCACCGATTCCATCATTTTCCCCAGTGTCACAATGGACCCTTGATTCCACGAGATTCCACAGTGTCACAATGGTCCCTTTGAGTCCATAAGGCCTTGCAGAACCATAACGGCCCCTTGATTCTGTGAGGTTCCACAGTGTCACAATGGACCCTTGATTCCAGGAGATTCCACAAAGTCCCATTGGTTCCCTTTGGTTCCAAAAGGTTCTGTGATGTCACACTGGCCCCTTGATTCCCCAGCGTTCCAGAAAGTCCCGGGGTCCTTTTGATTCCATGAGGTTCCGCAGTGTCCCATGTTCCTTTTAGTTCCAGGAGGCCCCAGTGTATTCCCATGGCCCCTGGATTCCAGGAGATTCCACAGTGTCCTGGGGTTCCCTTGTCTCCCTGAGTTTTGGCAGTGTCCAGGGTCCCTTTGTTCCCAGGAGGTTCCTTTGTTTCCATCAGGCCCTGCCATGTCCCAGACTCCCTTTGGTTCCATGAGGTGCTGCAGGGTCACAATGTCCCCTTTATTCCATGAGGTTCCACCATGTCCCAGGGTTCCTTTGGTTCCATGGGATTCCACAGGGCCAAAACTCCCTACTTCTTATCCTTCCAACATTTGTGAGCCCATTCTATCCCTGCCTGGGATGGAGCCCCACTGTGTTTGTGCAGGAATGGATCCATGGCCATCCTGCCACTGCCCCAATTTAATGCTGCACAAACGTCACTGCAGGCCCGACCGTGGATGCAGGAACAGTCTGGGAACTCCAGGCCTGCTGACATTCAGCAGAGCCAGTCGGGGTCCCAAAGAGCACAAGTGATTGACTGCAACCCCTGCAGGTCTCTGGCATTGCTGGGGACAAATGCAGGAACTGCCAGGAGCTCTGCAGAGCCCTGACAGTGCCACTGCAATCCCAAGCTGCATTGCCTGGGTCAACCCTCAGCACGGCCAAGGCCACAACCCTTCCTGAAAGGTGTCCCTTCTGGGCAGGGCCAGGGGGACAAACCCCTCCATCTGTCCCTGCACATGTTGGGTCCAATTCTCATCCCCCACTTAGGGACAAAGTCAGCCTACATTGGGTGTTTAGCTTTGCATTTGCTTCACTCTTTTGTGCTCCCAGCACACACCTCCCCCAGTGTGGGCAGAGTCTGGCCCCCCAAAGAACACAAGACCTGACTATTTGTGGCTCCCGCTGCAGTGGCTGGAACTTGGGCCACGATCTGTGCCAGGAGCAGAGAGGTCCCTCCCCACAGAAACTTCTTGGCAATGGAGTTCTTAAGAAAATGGGGCTGTGGGGTTCACTTGCAGGGCACAGCCAAGGACGTGTCTTGATCAGCCTCCTGTTTAACATGACCCACTTTTTCATTCTCTTTTCTCTCTGTTTTCTCATGCTTGTTCCTCCAGAAACCACTGGGATCCTCCCCTTGCTTTGGTTCTTTCCTAGACATCCCAGGAAAAGTGTTGCCCAATCCCCAAATCCCCTTTCTGGCTGCCCGTCATTAGTCTCAGAGCCCAAGGCCAAATCCCCCATCCTCAGCTGCAAGGTCACCCTGAGAGGTTCTGCATTTGACCTACTTGCTTAAAGTTTCATACAGATACCTTGGAACTTCCTTGGAATTAATTTTTTACCTTTTTGGCTTAGAAGGGTTTCTCCAAAAACATGGCAATTCATGTCCTCAACGTGGAAATTCTTTGGAGAAGGAGTTTGGGACTTTAGACTAAAAAGAATCACAGAATGGTTTGGCTTGGAAGGGAGATAAAAGGTCATCTGGTCCAAGTCCCTGGATGTGGGCAGTGACATCTTTTACTAATTGAGGTTACTCACACTCCCTGACCTTGGACAAGTGCAGGGATGGGACATCCATTTCTCTGGAAAACTGTTCCAGTTCTTGCAGCCCTTACTGTTAAATCTTTCCTCTTATTATCCAATATAAGAGTCTTCTCTTTGAGTTAAAAGCCACTGCCCCATGTTCTACCACTACAGGCCTTGGTAAAAAGTATCACTGAGATTTCCTTAGACTAGGAGCATGACATTTTCATCTGCAAAAACATTAGTGAGTGCCCAGAGATCTCCCAAGATGGGCTTTAAAGGTCTCAAGCACATGAGCACTAGAGAGGGGCTAAGGAGCTGTGGCCTCAATGGTGTGGAGACTGAGGACAGTACAGGACAGCCCTCAGAGGGCTTGAAGGGAGGATTTAGAGATGGTGGATCCTTATGTCAGAGCAGAAAAGAGCATGAGCAAGACAAAATTAATGCCAAGTGCTGCTGGGGAGGTCCCGAGCAGACATGAGGAAAAAGGAATTTCACTCCATGGAAAATGCTGTGCTGCAACACGTCACCCAGGAGGAGTCTGGATGAGCCCAAGGCTTTGTGTGTGCAGGAAGAGCCAGGGAGGACGCAGAGATGTCAGTGCAGGAAGGTGCCAGCCAGGTGGGGCAGCCGGGGGGATGACGACAGCCTGCAGGGAAAGGGGCAGGGCATGGACACCGTAGGACAGCCTGGGCTGGAGAGGAGACAGGGAGGGGGAGAAGCTGAAAGGCCCTGACAGAGCCACCTTCTGCAGGCCTTTGGCCATGGCTGCTGTCTGTGCCCCTGAGGCCAGGAGGAGGGGAGTGCCCCTTGCAGCCCTGGGGCCTCATGGCCTCCTTGTCCCTGCTCAGCAGCCTGGCAGGTGCCACCCCATGGGCCTGCCCTTGGCATTGCACATCCCACATCCCAGTGCCCCAGGAAGAGCCCTGAGGAATGAGGCAGGGAAAGGATGTCCCTTTGAAATGTCTGGGGGTCAGGGCTTGGCCCATTAGATCAAGGAAACAAGTCAAGGTTTATTCAGCATCAGAACCACCTTTCCCTTGCTTATCCATCCTTGTCATCACTGTCTGCAGTTCTCTGCTCTAACTGGAACCTGGGGACACCTTCTCAGTTGTGTCCCTCAGTGAGACTCATTAGCACTACAAGAAACTTTAGTGTTTTAATCTCACTTTGACTTCTTGAGAAGTTGTTTGAACTTCCTCTCAGGGACTGAGTCTCATGTAAACAACATCAAACCCCCCTGAGGGTCATGAAATGCCTGGGGCTGTTGCTGTGCTGCTGAGCTGGGCTGGGCTCCTGGCACACAGGGAGCTCCTGGCAAGCAAGAAGAGCTTCAAAGAGTCAGCTCTGCTGGTGAGCAGCTCCTCTGCACAGCCCAGCAGGGCTGAGGGCACTGCCAGGGCAGCTCAGGGACACCAGCAGGGCACAGACAGAGCTTCAAGGGGCTCAGCACTGGCAGGAGGGCTGAGAGCTCCCTGCAGGAGGAATCTTGGCAGGGCTGCACACGGTGAGTCTGTGGCTGCAGGGCAGTGCAGGGGCAGCTCCTGGAGGCATCTCCTAAAGCTGGCCCAGCCCCAGCTGATGGGATGGGTGAGCAGGGGCTGTTTTGGGGCACTTTGGAAGAGCTGTGAAGCCGGGGGTGCAGCCAGGGGTGCCCAGGGCTGTGGGGCAGAGCAGGGTCCTGCAGCCCAGGGTGCTGTGCTGGGCAGGGACTCTGCTGCCTGCCAGGGGCAGCTCTCAGCCGGCCCGGGGAGCTGCTGCCAGGGCTGGGGCAGAAGGGCTGTGGGCAAGGATAGTGACTTGGATGGCTGAATCCTTGGCAGCACATGGCCAGAGCTCCTGCTCCTCACAGCACCCTCAGAGAACACAAACCAGAGAAAAGAAATGCCTTGACTTGGAGGGGATTTCCCTGAAAACTACACTGGCTTTGCTGAGAGGGGGCTGTCTTAATTGTTCCCTGTCCTTTCCTTTTCTGAATAGACCTGTCCTAATGAACAGCAAATGTCCAACAGCAGCTCCATGCCCCAGTTCCTCCTCCTGGCAGTTGCAGACAGGCGGGAGCTGCAGCTCCTGCACTTCTGGCTCTTCCTGGCCATCTCCCTGGCTGCCCTCCTGGCCAACGGCCTCATCCTCAGCGCTGTAGCCTGTGACCACCACCTGCACACCCCCATGGGCTTCTTCCTGCTCAACCTCTCCCTCACAGACCTGGGCTGCATCTGCACCACTGTCCCCAAAACCATGCACAATTCCCTCTGGAACACCACAACCATCTCCTACATGGGATGTGCTGCACAGCTCTTTTTCTTTGTCTTCTTCATCTCATCAGAGTATTTCCTCCTCACCATCATGTGCTACGACCGCTACGTTGCCATCTGCAAACCCCTGCACTACAGGACCCTCCTGGGCAGCAGAGCTTGTGCCCACATGGCAGCAGCTGCCTGGGCCACTGGGTTTCTCTATTCTCTGCTGCACACAGCCAATACATTTTCCCTGCCCCTGTGCCAGGGCAATGCCCTGGGCCAGTTCTTCTGTGAAATCCCACACATCCTCAAGCTCTCCTGCTCACACTCAGGCTACCGCAGGGAAATTGAGCTTCTTGTGCTTAGTGTCTGTTTAGTGTTTGGTTGTTTCATTTTCATTGTTTTCTCCTATGTGCAGATCTTCAGGGCTGTGCTGAGGATCCCCTCTCAGCAGGGACGGCACAAAGCCTTTTCCACCTGCCTCCCTCATTTGGCCGTGGTCTCAATCTTTGTCAGCACTGCTATTTTTTCTCAGCTGAAGCCCCCCTCTATCTCTTCACCATCCCTGGATCTGGCCCTGACAGTTCTGTACTCGGTGGTGCCTCCAGTACTGAACCCCCTCATCTACAGCCTCAGGAATCAGGAGCTCAAGGATGCCTTGAGGAAAATGATGACTGGATGCTTTTCAGCAGCAATAACCTGCCTTTTTTCTTCTTCAGAACACTCATTGTTTAACCCTTTTCTTGCCCTGTCTGCCTTCTAAAGCTTTTGAGAGTGATGGTGGGGAAGTTTCCTATATGTTTTTACTCTTTTAATGTTGCTAACACAGAAATTTGTTCTTCATCTCGTACCTAATTCACTCTCTACCTCTTTCTTTTGACCCACGGATGTGTAAATGAGGAATCATTCTCTGTGTGCATTTAAACAAAATAAAAGTTTCTGCAGCAACTTCTTTGTCAAACATCCTGATTTTGTTATTCTGTACATGAGGAATCACAATCTCTGAGTAGAATAAAGGACTTGAATTCTTTTTCTTTGAATGCAGATTCTCCCTCCAACAACTTCCCTAAAACTGGAGGGCAGTGTCTGTGTGCAGAGGAGAAGGGGTAAAGAGTCCTGGTACAGGAGCACTGCCAGGGAGCAGCAGCTCTTGGCCTTTTCAGAGATGCTCTTTTTCCACTGCCTCCCTCTCCTTTCTGCTCCTTGCCCAAGGCCTGAGTGCTCTGGCAGCTCAGTCCCTGCTCTGTGTCAGTCCTGTGACCATGGGCAGGGACAGGCCCTGGGCACTGCTGGCACAGAGCTGGGCTCCTTAACATCATCTCCATCAGGAAAGGGGATCCCCATGGGCAGTTCCTGAAGACTTTGTTCTTTTTGAAAGGTTGATATAAAGAACAAGGCCAAGGAATAGACTCTGCAAAGTCTCATTGCTTTGCTTGTTTCCCCATTCAGTCCCTGCAGTGAGAGAAGCGACTCACTGGGGTACTTGAGGGACTGAGGGCTGGGTCAGATGTTCTGTGCTGGTGGCCAGTGGCAAATGGTCTCCAAGTCACCTGCCTGGGGCTCTGCAGCTTGTGAGGGCTCTGATGGCAGGTGAGGACTTGTCTGTAGGAACTCAGGAAGTGCAGGAGAGCACAGAGGATCTGCAGGGACAGCCCGTCCCATCCAGTCAGCAGGGAATGGAGCCCTGGAGCAGAATCCTGCCCAGGGTGGAGTTACCAGAGATCAAGTCCTAAATCTGCCTGTGAACTGGTAAAGGAGAGTTCTGCAATTCCAGGGGACGCAGCAGGAACAGAGAAAGGACTCTGGCCAGTGACTCGTCTCACCCACAGTGAACTCCCCTTGTGCCTCCCCAGTTCAGGGGGGGCTGTACCAGAGCCAGGGCTGGGCTTTCCAGGAGGGTGTCCTGAAGAACTCTCCAGCTCACAGGCTGCATGGAGTGGAGCCCTGCCCTGCCCTTTGTGCCATTGGAAACAGCCCATGACCCAGCCCAGCCTTGTTCTTGGCTACTGAGCCTTCCAGGACTATGGCAGAGGGTGGAGAGGAGTGATCCCCATCCTGCTGGGTCTGCTCCCCACCCTGACCAGCATGGCCAGTGCAGGGTCAGCCCAGGGTGCCACAGCCCCTCCCTGTGCAGAGCAGCACCTCCAGCTCAGGGCCCTGCAGGGATCCCAGGCTGGGATCTGCAACTGGCCAAGGCAGCCTGGACACACTGACCTGGGCAAAGGGATGTCCCTGCAGAAGAGCAAGGCAGCATTTCTGGGCCTGCAGAGAGGAATCCCTGACACAGAGAAACCTCTTTCTGCAGCCCCTCTGGGGACAGGCTGCTCTGTCCCTGGGCCAGGACTCTGGGCTGGGCTGGGCAGAGGGGCTGGCACTGAGGGGCACAGTCAGGCTGTGCTGGGCATCTCCTGGAGGTGACACCAGGGCTCCTGCAGTTTCCCTGACCTCCATTTCCTCCTGCCATGCTGAGTGTCCAGCCCCTGAGCTGATGGGGATGCTGAGACTCCTCTTGTGCCCCAGGAGCTGCTGTGCCCTTCAGAGGGGCTGGGGCTGTGGGGGGAGTGCCCAGAGCTCTGCAGCACCCTGGGCTGGGCACTGCTGTGGGGCCAGACCAGACTGGGCTGTTCCACCAGTTGACCTCTATAATGAAATCACTTCTAATTTTCTCCTGAAGAACCATGAGAATATGTGTTGTGTCCTGAGCACTAATCTGGAACTGTGGGATAATAGAAAAGGTTTTGGTGTCAGGGATATTGAGAAGGCTGGGCAGTGTCACTGGGAGACCTCTCCCAAACCCTTGGAAAGGCCAGAGCCATCCCAGAGCTTCCTGGGGCCTTGGCAAAGGCAGACATGGAACCAGTCTGCAAAGAGGGCAGCAAGGAGGGTTGGCAGAGTTCCAGACTGCTCAGGTTCAGCAGGGAAGGGGATAGGGCAAGTCCTCCTGCAGCCATTGCCAGGCATGGGAAGGACAAGGCAGGGATTGCAGAACCCCTGTGGGAGGGAAAAGAAGGGGATGTTCTGTGCCCAGACTTCAGTAAGGCCCTTGACATGATCTCCTGTGGTCTCCTTTGAGCCAGACTGGTGACAGCTGGACTGGACAAGTGAAACATGTGATGGGTGGGAAGTTGAATGACTGATGAGGCTCAAAAGTCATGGCACAAATTCCTCTTGGCAGGAACTCCCAGGTGACATCCATCAGAGACCAGCCCTTGACCATTCCTATGGAACATCTTTATTATGTCTCTGGGTGATGGGATGAAATGCACTTTCCACTCCTTTGTGGATGATGCCAAGTTGCAGCGAGTCTGTGAGAAACCTCATCTAGTTAATGGTGACTTGTACAAAAAATGTGGTCAAGATGACTGAGTTGGAGAAACTTGTCCTGCCATCAGGTGCCCAGCAAGGCCCAAGACAATGAAGAAAAAACTCATGGGTCAGAGGGAAAGCAATTCAAAAGGGGAGCAAACACAACCAACCCAAACCCAAACAAACACAGAATGACAGAATATGCTGAGTTGGAAGGGACCCACAAGGATCATCCAGTCCAACCCAACTCTTCCATTGCCATCTGCCCCCACCCCAGCAGGCTCTGGAGCAAAGCACGGCTGAGGTCCAGCACAGCTCTGCTCTGACAGAAAGAACCTGCAGTCAGGGACAAGAAGAGGACAAAGTCTTGTTTAACCAGCCTGAGGAATAACGGGATCAAAGACCTCCTCTATTCCTGGGCACTTGAATGACCCTGTGGATCAGGTTTGGTAGCAGGGAGGGGGCTGCAGGTTTCCCTCAGGGAAGAGGAGATCAAGACTTGACTCTGTGTCAGAGAGAGCCAGTTTCAGGTGGCTTCAGAATGGACCAGCCAGTGCCCAAAGCTGAGCCAAAAAGCAGTTCCAGAGGTACCTGTGTGATAACTCTTTGGAGAAAGAATAAAATCCAGGGTGCTGTAATGCAGAGAGGAGTGAGAGAAATGTGGGAGAAACAACCCTGCAGGCACCAAGGGGAGTGAGAGAGAGCCTTGGTGGGCACCTGGCAGCCAAAAGCCAACCCCCCAGCCCTGAGAGCCACAGCTCAGCCCAGCACAAAAGCTCCTTTAGGTCTGGAGGTTCTTTGCAGCAGCTTTTTAGCAGAGCTGCCAGCTGGGCCATCAAAGGGGATGCTCAGCTGGGTCTGAAACCTGTGGGATCCTTGTCAGCCTTGGCTCCAGTAGGAAAGAACTATAGAATCCTAAATAGTTTGAATCAGATGAGACCTTTATACACCAACTAGTCCAATCCCCCTACAGTGAACAGGTTCACGTTCAACTAGATCAGATTGCTCACAGCCCTTTCTAACCCAACCTTGAATGTTTCCAAGGGTGGGGCATCTATGATTTCTCTGGGCAACCTGTGCCAGTGTTTCACCACCCTCAGTGTAAAAAATTTCTTCCTCATATCTAGTTCAAATCTGCTCTTTTTTAGTTGAAAACCATTATCACTTGTCTTATTACAACGAACTCTGTCCCCATCCTTCTTAAAGGTATGATCTCAGGAGCTCCTGACAAGCCTTGACCAAACCAGCCGAGCAATGAAGAGCCCCTGGACTGGACCAAGTGCTGCTGGATGATCAATGTGGGAACAATTTGGAGTGGAACATTTGGGGAACACAGGATTATCAGTCATCCCATGAAAGCCTTGGAACATTCGCTTCCTGAATTGTGGCCCAAATGGAACAGTTTGGATACAATTCCCAAATATTTGGGAAACTCCAGTCATTCCTGATGGAAATTCAGGATGGAAATTCCACCAGGATGGAAATTCAGCAGATCACTAAAGCCAGTCACCTTGGGAGCCCACAGCCAGCGGGGCTGAGGGAGGCCCTGGCAGCTCCCCAGCACCTCCCTCTCAGTGGGACACCTCTGGCAGCCTCTCCCAGCTCGGGAACCCTCCAGTTTGCAACACTCCAAAGACCCTCGCTGATGCCCAGGACAATTCTGATCCCCCTCAACAAACACTCCTCCAACTGGGACCCTTGTCTGTTGGCAAATACAAAGGGATTTGTGGCAGTGTTTCCCTGACAACAAGGAGAATTTGGGAGAGGGACCTTTCCACACCCAGTTATTGATGTGTCCACACATCTCTGCCTGGGTGTGGGTGTGAATTGACTGTGGTGGGAAGGTTGTTATTGTGAATCTCTAATTCAGTCAGTGTTAAAATTGTAGCAAATGCTATTGAACCACTTGATAATTGTTCAATTGGTGAATAATTAAATGCTACTAATCTCTTTTGCCCCCTTATCTCTGGATCCAAATCCTTTCCGCCCTGACCCTCTTGCATCCCAAGGCTTTGTGTAAATCATTCTCTTTCATAAAAATATATATATTTTTCATGACGTCCACTTTAAAATTTTCCTCTTTAGCTAAACTACAAAACAACTCTAATTAGTTGTTTATGTCTTGAAGACATGAAGACAATTAAAGGAAGGGAAATTATTTGTTTTTCCGTGTTTTAATGGGCCCTACGGTGTGTTTGGAGTTGCATCAGCTGTCAGTCCAAGATGGGCCATGTCAGAACTGGGGAGGCTGAGGGATGAGGAGCAAGGTTGATCATCCAGGGTCAGTCTGGATCTCCTGAGGAGACACTCAGCATCAAGATCACTTGGAGAACACCTCTATCACCTCTCCTCTGAACTAAAAAATATCCATAATTGAATTAAAACAAAAAAAATACAAACTTTGAAGACTTGTTTTGAAATTGCCTTGAAGACAATTAAAGGAAAACAAAGAGATCATGAGGGATTTCTGGAATTTAATGAGCCCCATGGTGTGTTTGCAGCCCAGCCCATGATCCTGAGGTACTGAGAGAAGATTGAAGCAGCTGCTGAAGAAGTCAGAAGCCAAAGTCCAAGTGCCTTGAAGCATTGCTGGGCCCCACTGAGGGCAGGCACTGCCAAAGCCTCCCCAGGGACTCCTTGGAGCAGCTCCTTGGAGGCCAGGAGTGCAGGCAGACAAAGGCTCTGGGCAGGCCCCTGCAATGCTGAGCAAAGCCTGCCTTGGTTTTGTGGAGCACAAAGGCCAAGGGCTGAGCCTCAGGCCCTGGCCCAGCAGATCCTGTCCCTCCCGGCTGGCTCAGGGCTGTTTGGGGGGCACTGGGATGGGAGGGGGAGGAACAACAAAGGCCCAAAACTGGGCAACCCCTGCCAGGCTCCTGAGGGAGGGGCGAGGCAGAACCCAAGGGCAGAACCTGCCAGGAAAGTTGCTTGTGGTGGCCTGAGTGGCAGAGGCAGCTGCCAGAGGCAAGGGGACAAAGGCCTGGGTGCCTTTGGGCCTTGCAGCCCTGCCAGAGCCCTTGGCCATCTCTCCTGCAGGCTGTCCTGCCCTGGCCCTGCTGCTGCTCTGGCCTTGCAGGCTGCACACACCCCTCCTGCTTTCCCACCCCCTCCCAGCAGCATTTCTAGACCCTCCCTGATGGCTCTGCACCAGCTCTGCCTGTTCCCTGGAACACAAAGCCATGGGCTGATCCTGACTCCCTCTGGGTGACCTCTTGCAGCACAAGGGTCCCTGTTGAGTGACATTTCATTTTCCTCACCTTCAGTCCCAACTTTCCATGCTACTCTGTGGAGTTTTCATTCTATTTCCAATATGGACAAAAGCTCCATCCTGTCAGATCTCCTCTAGACCCTCTCCAGTTCTTCCTCCTTCCTCCAGAATGGGGAACCTCACAGACAGACAGACCAGTCCAGATGTGGTGACCCCAGGGCTGAGTCCAGGGGGGTGACAACTCCCTTGTCTGGGTGCCCACACTCCCCCTAAGGCAGCCCCATGTGCAGTTGGCCTTAAATCAAGGGGCCATTCTGATTCTTTTTAATGTCACGGAATCAAGTGGCACCGTGACACTGCAGGGCCTCATGGAACCAAAGGAATGCAGGGACACTCTGGAATCTCATGGAACCAAGGGACCATTGTGACAAGGGCCCATTCCATGACTCTTTGGAACAAAAGGAACTCTGAGACATCTCAGAACCCCGTGGAACCAAGGGGCCATAGTGACACTGAAGAGTCTCCTGGCACCCACTGTGCCTCCCCAGAACTCCATGGAATCAAGCAGAGCCGCTGCCTCCCCCCCGCTGCCCCGCTTGGACACCTCTGGAGTCAGCGTGTTCTTGGGCAGCACAACTGATCTCAGACCAGAGAGTTTCCCACATTTTGCTTTGTCCTCTCTTTCTCCTGGTTTTGTTCTTTGTTCATTCAGGGGGAAAAGGGGGAAGGGGGCACATGTTTATCCCTGTTTTCATCTGTTTACAAAAGGGAGTTGGGGCAGGGTGGGAGAGAGGAGGCAATTTCTCTCTCTGCTGTTGCTTTGGACTGTTCTGTTGGTATTGCTGTTTTTGCTTCTGTATTTCTTGTCAATAAACTCTTATTTTTTCAATTATACCTCCTTGTGTTCTGTCTCCCTGTATTGGTGGGGAATAAAAGGGGAGTGAGTTCATTTTATTGGAGTTCCCACCCCAATATGTATCTTTAAACCAGCACAGGTTGCTCAAAGGGTTCCCTGAAATTTGGCATCATTCACAAAATGAAAATACGTTTTGTCCCATTGTACAGAGAGATAATAAAGATGTTCTACAGTGGTGTTCAAGGGCTGGTCACTGAGGGATTTCATCAGGAAGTTGCTGCCAAGAGGGCTTCGGACCATGGATTTTATTTGACACTCTTCATTCAACCAACTTCCCACCCACCACATCTTCCACTTCAGTCCAGTTCTCACCAGTCTGGCCATAAGGAGACCACAGGACACCATGTCAAGGGCCTTGATAAAGTCTGGGCACACAACATCCTCTATTCCCTCCCACAGGGGTTCTGCAATCCCTGCCTTGTCCTTCCCATGCCTGGCAATGGCTGCAGGAGGACTTGCCCTATCCCCTTCCCTGCTGAACCTGAGCAGTCTGGAACTCTGCCAACCCTCCTTGCTGCCCTGTTTGCAGACTGGTTCCATGTCTGCCTTTCCCAAGGCCCCAGGAAGCTCTGGGCTGGCTCTGGCCTTTCCAAGGGTTTGGGAGAGGTCTCCCAGTGACACTGCCCAGCCTTCTCAATAGCCATGACACCAAAACTTTTGCAATAGCCCACACTTCTGGAGGAGTGCCCAGGACACAACACAGGTTGTCCTGGTGGTTCTGGAGAATGAGAAGGGATTTTTTCCTAGAGGCCAACCCCTCCAATTGGATTTGAGTGCAGCTGAAAGGTTTGCTCAGCATTTTCCCTGGTTCCTCCCTGCCCTGAAGGTTTCTGGTCCTCAGGCTGGAGCTGAGGGGGTTGGGCAGGTGCCTGAGGAGGGGGTAGAACAAGGGCTGTGTCCAACTGTGCCAGGAGGGCTGTGCTGGGCAAGGATGAGGAGGTTGCAGAAAACAGTGGCACTGGGGAGGGGAGAGGAGCAGGTGGAGAGACCTTGTGCCTGCCCACGCTGGGCAGGAGCTGCCCCAGGATGGCAGCTCTGAAGCACTCCCAGGATGTCCCTGTGAGCAGGAGGGGAAGACTGGATCTGAAAATGAAATGGAATGCAGGGAGCAGGAGTGTCATGGGGACACTGCAGGAGAGTTCCAGCCCTGGAGCAAGGTCACAGCAGAAGTGACCCAGTACATGCAGTGGCCTCAGAAGATGCCACAGCATCCTGGAGATGCTGGAAGGGAGCCCAGCTCTGCTTCACAAGTTCCCAGGGCCTGTCCCTGCCTGTGCTCCAAGGGCTTCCAGCCCACAGGACTGTGCTCAGAGAGCACTCAGGTCTTACAGCGAGAAAGGGGCTCAGGAGGACAGTGTGGAAGTGGCAAGAGAGCAGCTCTGCAAAGACCAAGCCCTGCTGCTCCCTGGCAGTGCTGCTGGGCTGGGATTATTGTCCCCTTCCCGTTTGCAAATACACCCTGTCCTGCAGTGTGCTGTGCTTTAGGAACATCTAAGAAGAAGGGTCTTGGACAAAGAAGGCACTGCAGGGTCCTTTATTTTGTTTAAATACTCAGAGAGCACAATTCATCATTTATACAGCCTCTGAGTCAAAATCAAAAAGTGGACATAAAATTAGAAAGGAGGTGCATAAGAATATTTAATTGTACAGGAAATTATTGCAAGAAGAACTTGATGACCTTCATGAAAAACCTGAGCAGGAAGGCTGGGCCATTAGTGAGTTCCATTCTGAATGCTACACACCAGAAAACAGGCACTTTATTGCTCCTGAAAAGCATCCAGTCATCATTTTCCTCAGGGCATCCTTGAGCTCCTGGTTCCTGAGACTGTAGATGAGGGGGTTCAGTGCTGGAGGAACCACTGAGTACAGAACTGATAGTGCCAGATCCAGGGATGGGGAGGAGATGGAGGGGGGCTTCAGGTAGGCGAACATGACAGTACTGACAAACAGGGAGACCACGGCCAGGTGAGGGAGGCACGTGGAAAAGGCTTTGTGCCGTCCCTGCTGAGAGGGGATCCTGAGCACAGCCCTGAAGATCTGCACATAGGAGAAAACAATGAAAATGAAACAACCAAATCCTAAACAGATACCAACCACAAGAACACCAATTTCCCTGAGGTAGCCTGAGTGTGAGCAGGAGAGCTTGAGGATGTGTGGGATTTCACAGAAGAACTGGCCCAGGGCATTGCCCTGGCACAGGGGCAGGGAAAATGTATTGGCTGTGTGCAGCAGAGCAATGAGAAACCCAGCAGCCCAGGCAGCTGCTGCCATGTGGGCACAAGCTCTGCTGCCCAGGAGGGTCCCGTAGTGCAGGGGTTTGCAGATGGCAACGTAGCGGTCGTAGCACATGGTGGTGAGGAGGAAATACTCTGCTGTGATGAAGAACAGAAACAAAAAGGCCTGTGCAGCACATCCTGTGTAGGAGATGGTCCTTCTGTCCCAGAGGGAATTGTGCACGGCTTTGGGGACAGTGGTGCAGATGCAGCCCAGGTCTGTGAGGGAGAGGTTGAGCAGGAAGAAGCCCATGGGGGTGTGCAGGTGGTGGTCCCAGGCTACGGCGCTGAGGATGAGGCCGTTGGCCAGGAGGGCAGCCAGGGAGATGGCCAGGAAGAGCCAGAAGTGCAGGAGCTGCAGCTCCTGCCTGTCTGCGACTGCCAGGAGGAGGAACTGGGTGAGGGAGCTGCTGTTGGACATTTACTGCTCCTTAGGACAGGGTCTGTTCAGAAAAGGAAAGCACAGGGAACAATTAAGACAGCCCCCTCTCAGCAAAGCCAGTGCAGTTTTCAGGGAAATCCCCTCCAAGTCAAGACATTTCTTTTCTCTGGTTTGTGCTCTCTGAGGGTGCTGTGAGGAGCAGGAGCTCTGCCCATGTGCTGCCAAGGACTCAACTTTGCTCTGCTGCAGTGCAGACACGGAACTGGTTTGGGACAGCTCTCATGATCACAGGGGTTGTCACAGTGAATCCAGTTTTGATGGAAAAGTTCAGTTCCTGTACTGTTGTCTTGGAGCAATTTGGGCTGCAGAAGAAAGGCACAGTGTATCCTTCAAATAATTTTGACAGGGTTTTTTGGTTACAATCATAACACCGGGGGCAAATTTTTTTAGGGGCAAACTTTTCTGATGACAAATCTCAAGAGTGTTGAGACAGGACAGGCAGAAGGGCTGAGCTCTCCGTTGCTTATTGCAGAGCCAGGAGAGCTGCAGTGCCTCTCAGTCTGTTTCCCATCTGCCCTGCACTTTCCCTTGGGCTGCCTTGAAGAGGACTTCACACACAGATTCCTCTTTAAAAACCCCACCAAGATCTGTGCTGAGAGCAGGGCAGCGCTGCTTGAAAGGGCAGCTCTGGGAAGTGTCCCCTGTGCCAGCCCAGAGGTGCAGCTGTGCTGGACAGAGCAGGACAGGAGCCCTCCTGCAGAGAAGCCAAGGGCTGGGACAGGAGAGTACCCACCCCCAAGGGAAGGCTCAGCACTGCCCAGGGTCCTGTGCTCATTTCTGACACTGCCTGAAATATTCACCTTAGAGAGTAAAAGAGTTGGAATTTCAGTGCAGCTTCCTGACCTGAGAGAACAATGTCTCTGCTACAATGCCTAAGCAGGAAACTACCAGCAGGACTAATTCCTTTCCTGTAGTCCCTGTCTTTTGTGAGCTTTGCAAAAAATTCTGTATTAAATATGGTGTAGTGATCTGGAGCTGTGAGCAGGTCTGACCCTGAAACAGCAAGACACGGAAAAGATCCTCCCTCAGCTGCCAGGTTTGCTCCTTGCCCACAGCCCTTCTGCCCCAGCCCTGGCAGCAGCTCCCCAGGCCGGCTGAGAGCTGCCCCTGGCAGGCAGCAGAGTCCCTGCCCAGCACAGCACCCTGGGCTGCAGGACCCTGCTCTGCCCCACAGCCCTGGGCACCCCTGCCTGCACCCCTGGCTTCACAGCTCTTCCAAAGTGCTCCAAAACAGCCCCTGCTCACCCATCCCATCAGCTGGGGCTGGGCCAGCTTTAGGAGATGCCTCCAGGAACTGCCCCTGCACTGCCCTGCAGCCACAGACTCACCTTGTGCAGCCCTGCCAAGATTCCTCCTGCAGGGAGCTCTCAGCCCTCCTGCCAGTGCTGAGCCCCTTGAAGCTCTGTCTGTGCCCTGCTGGTGTCCCTGAGCTGCCCTGGCAGTGCCCTCAGCCCTGCTGGGCGGTGCAGAGGAGCTGCTCACCAGCAGAGCTGGCTCTTGGAAGCTCTTCTTGCTTGCCAGGAGCTCCCTGTGTGCCAGGAGCCCGGCCCAGCTCAGCAGCACAGCAACAGCCCCAGGCATTTCATGACTCTCAGGGGATGTTGATGTTGTTTACATGAGACTCAGTCCCTGAGAGTAAGTTCCAACAACTTTTCAAGAAGTCAAAGTGAGATTGAAACACTGAAGTTTCTTGTAGTGCTAATGAGTCTCACTGAGGGACACAACTGAGAATGTGTCCCCGGGTTCCAGTTGAAACAGAAAACTGCAGACAGTGATGACAAGGATGGACAAGCAAGGGAAAGGTGGCTCTGATGCTGAATAAACATTGACTTGTTTCCTTAATCCAGAAGACCGAGGTCTGACCCCCAGCCCCTGGGAAGGGACATCCTGTCCCTGCCTCATTCCTCAGGGCTCTTCCTGGGGCACTGGGATGTGGGATGTGCAATGCCAAGGGCAGGACCATGGGGTGGCACCTGCCAGGCTGCTGAGCAGGGACAAGGAGGCCATGAGGCCCCAGGGCTGCAAGGGGCACTCCCCTCCTTCTGGCCTCAGGGGCACAGACAGCAGCCCTGGCCAAAGGCCTGCAGAAGGTGGCTGTGTCAGGGCCTTTCAGCTTCTCCCCATCCCTGTCTCCTCTCCAGCCCAGGCTGTCCTACGGTGTCCATGCCCTGCCCCTTTCCCTGCAGGCTGTCGTCATCCCCCCAGCTGCCCCACCTGGCTGGCACCTTCCTGCACTGACATCTCTGCGTCCTCCCTGGCTCTTCCTGCACACACAAAGCCTTGGGCTCATCCAGACTCCTCCTGGCTGACGTGTTGCAGCCCAGTGTTTTCCATGGAGTGAAATTCCTTTTTCCTCACGTCCACTCGGGACCTCCCCAGCTGCACTTGGCATTAATTCTTTCTTTCTCATGCTCCTTTCTGCTCTGACAGAAGGATCCACCATCTCTAAATCCTCTTTTCAAGCCCTCTGAGGGCTGTCCTGTGCTGTCCTCAGTCTCCACACCATTGAGGCCACAGCTCCTTAGCCCCTCTCTAGTGCTCATGTGCTTGAGACATTTAAACCCCATCTTGGGAGATCTCTGGGCACTCACTAATGTTTTTGCAGATGAAAATATCATGCTCATAGTCTAAGGAAATCACAGTTGCCATGACAACCAGCATGCATTCTCATTGCTATGGTCAGTTACCATGGCAAATAGAATACATTCTCATTGCCACAGTCAGTTACCATGGCAACCGTAATACATTGTCATTGCTATGGTCGGTTACCATGGCAACCATAATACATTCCCATTGCTACAGTCATTTACTGTGGCAAACAGCATACTTCCCACTGCTACGGTCAGTTACCATGGCAACCATAATACTTCCCACTGGTACAGTCAGTTACCATGGCAACCAGCATACATGCCAATTGCTATGCTCAGTGACCATGGCAACCATCATACATTCCCGTTGCTATAGTGACTTACCATGGAAACCATCATACAGTCGCATTGATACGGTCGGTTACCATGGCAACCATCACACATTCCCACTGCTATGGTCAGTTACCATGGCAAACAGCATATATTCTCATTGCCACAGTCAGTTACCACAGTAACTACCATACATTCCCATTGCTAAGGATAGTTACCATGGCAACCATCAGACATTCCCATTCCTACAGTCAGTTACCGTGGCAACGATCATACTTTCCCACTGGTATGGTGGGTTACCATGGCAATCAGCATACAGTCTCATTGCCATGGTAAGTTACCACGGCAACCATCATATATTGCCATTGGTACAGTCAGTTACCATGGTAACCATCATACATTCCCTTTTCTACAGTCAGTTACTACAGCCAACCATCATACTTCACACTGGTACAATCGGTTACCATGGCAACCGTCACACATTCCCATTTCTATGGTCAGTTACCATGACAAACATCACACATTCCCACTGCTACACACAGCTACCATGGCAACCATCACACATTCCCGTTGCTATGGTCAGTTACCATGGCAACCATCACACATTCCCGTTGCTATGGTCAGTTACCATGGCAACCATTACACATTCCCGTTACCACATTCAGTTACCATGGCAACAAACATACTTTCCACTGCTACAGTCAGTTACCATGGCAACTGGCATACATTACAATTGCCACGGTCATTACCATGGCAACCATCATACATTCCCATTGCTATGGTCGGTTACCATGGCAACCAGCATACATTCCCAATGCTATGGTTGGTTACCATGGCAACCATCAGACATTTCCATTGTTGTGGGCAGTTACCATGGAAAACAGCATACATTCTCATTACTACAGTCGGTTACCATGGTAACCATCATACTTCCCACAGGTACAGTCAGTTACCAATGGCAACCAGCATATATTCCCGTTGCTACAGTTAGTTACCATGGCAACCATAATACATTCCCATTCCTACTGTCAGTTACCATAGCAAACATCATACATTGCCATTTCCACAGTCATTTACCCTGGCAACCATCACACAGTCCCATTGCTACTATCAGTTACTATGGCAACCATCATCCAGCCGCGTTGCTGCGGTCAGTCACTATGGAAACCAGCATACAATCCAATTGCTACGGTCGGTTACCATGGAAACCATCATACATTCCCATTCCTACAGTTGGTTACCATGGCAACCATCATACATTCCCATGCTACAGTCAGTTACCAAGGCAATCATCATACATTCCTATTTCTATGGTCAGTTACCATGGTAACCACCATACATTCTTAGTGCTATTGTCGGTTACCATGGTACCCATCACACATTCCCATGGTTTTAGTCGGTTACCATGGCAACCATCACACATCCCCATTGCTGTGGTTGGTTACCATGGCAACCATCATACAGTCCACTGCTACTATCAGTTGCCATGGCAACCATCATACAGCCACGTTGCTATGATCAGTTAGCATGGCAACCATGTGAATTCCAGTTTCTATGGTCAGTTACCATGGCAACCAGCATACAGTCCCATTGCTATTGTCAGTTACCATGACAACCAGCATACATTCCCATTGCTACAGTAGGTTACCATGGCAACCATCATACATTAGGATTGCTATGGTCAGTTACCATGGAAACCATCATACAGTCACGTTGCTATGATTGTTTACCATGGCAAACATCATACATTCCCGTTGCTACGGTCAGTTCCCATGGCAAACATCATACATTCCCGTTGCTACAGTCAGTTACCATGGCAACCAACATACTTCCCACTGGTACAGTCCGTTACCATGGCAACCACAATACATTGTCATTTCTATGGTCAGTTACTGTGGCAACCATCATACATTCCTGTTGCTACAGTCAGTTACCATGGCAAACGTCATACTTCCAGTTGCTACAGTCAGTTTACCATGGCAACCATGACACATTTCCATTGCTACGGTCAGTTACCGTGGCAATCATCATACTTCCCACTGCTATGGTCAGTTACCATGGCAACCATCATACATTCCCATTGCTACGGTCGTTTACGACAGCAAGCATCAATCATTCCTGTTGCTACAGTCACCATGGCAAACATCACATATTTCCATTGTAACGGTTTGTTACCATGGCACCATCACAGATTCACATTGCTATGCTCAGTTACTATGGTAACCATCATACTTCCCACTGCTACGGCCGTTTACCATTGTAACCAGCATACATTCCCGCTTCTGTGGTCAGTTACTATGACAACCATTATACATTCAAATTGCTACGGTCAGTTACCATGGCAACCATCATATTTCCCTTTCGTACAGTCAGCTACCATGGCAACCATCACACATTCCCATTGCTACGGTCATTTACCACAGCAAGCATCAATCATTCCTGTTGCTACAGTCACCATGGCAAACATCACATATTTCCATTGTAACGGTTTGTTACCATGGCACCATCACAGATTCACATTGCTATGCTCGGTTACCATGGCAACCATCATAAAGTCACATTCCTATGGTCGGTTACCATGGCAACCGGAATACATTCCTGTTGTTACAGTCAGTTACCATGGCAACCATCATACATTCCCAGTGCTATGGTCGGTTACCATGGCAACCATCAGACATTTCCATTGCTATGGGCAGTTATCATGGCAACCAGCATACATTCCTGTTGCTATGCTCGGTTACCATGGCAACCAGCATACATTCCCATAGCTACAGTCAGTTACTATGGTAACCTCTTGGTTCCTCTTGGAGAAAAGCAGATGCAGATGAGCCTCCCTGTTGTCCACCAACCTGCCAGCTGTGCTCTAAAGGCCTGTGTCCGAAGGGGTGTCTTCACCAAGACTCTGCACAAACCTCTGGGACTCTTTGCATCCTGTCGTGGTGCCTTTCCAGTGAATTCCAGGGTTATCAAAGACAACTGGAATGGGATCTTTGTCTCACTCCACAAGGTCACCCAAACCACTCTCTCCTCTGACCCTCACCCACAAAAGTTCACCCAAGTTGTTCATCCCCTAGAGCAGCTCCACAGGTCAAGGAAGCTCCTTCCTGCTGAGGACACCTCTCTCCTGCTCTTTCTCTCCTGTGTCTCCTTGGCCTTCTCTCCCAACCCATCACAGCCCTGCAACCTGGGAACTGTCTCAGCAGGCCTGGGCTGTTATTGCCTGCAAGTGGAATGAAGAGAGACTTGGGGCTGCAGCTCCTCCTCCTGTGCCCCACACACAGGGCATTGGGGCCTGTATGGCTGCAGCCCCTCAGCGAAGGTACCGGGGTAAGAACAGACTTGCAGTGGGGAAAGCTGTTCTGAAAGCCCCGAGAGCTGGGCTGTGCAGAGGCTTTGCTGACAATGGCCCTGGGGGTGGACGTGCTGGGACTCAGGCCCAGGGGGAAAATCCCAGGCCTGATCCCTGAGGAGATCAGCACGTGCTGCTGAAATGCTGGGGGAGAGAAGAGCCAGCAGAGGGAGGAAACAAGTGTGGACAGCCTGGGCTGATGTGCTTTGGACTCGTGCCTGGCCCGGCCTTGGCTGGGCAGAGAAGGGACAGCCTTTGTGTCCCTGCAGGGCTGGGATTCACTCCCTGCCCCAAAGGCCCCCAATGTGTCTGAGAAGCCCTGGGTGGTGCCTGTCACACAACTGCTGGGAATGGGGATGGGCTTCCTGCACAGGCCCTGTGCTGTCCATGGCAGCTGCTGCACTTGTGCTGCAGAGCCCTGGCACCTCCCCTGGCACTACAGGCCCCTCTTTGGCTGTTCAGTCCAGGCTCAGCTGCCCTGAATTAGGTTTAGCAGTGAAGGGATGTCCAGGAGACAACTGCCATTGTACTCTGAGCACATGTAGAAAATACCTCTGATAAAGAACAGGAGAGAGACCTCTCTCCCTGTGCCACCTGACTCCATTTGGTCACCTGAGCACCTCTAGGGGCTGCCCTGGACAGAAGGAACAGTGACAGGTTCCCCTGTCCTACATGTGGGCCCCTTCTGCCACTGAAGTTGGCCAAAGCAATGTCCCAGCAGCCTCCAAGAAGATCCCACAGCTGCTGCCCTGTCCCTAGGAACTGCTCCATTGGAGCCTGCAGTTCCCAGCAGGAATCTCGGTCACCTCTGGCCCCTCAGAAGGAACCAGGGCTTTGTGTCCCAGCAGGTCACTCCTGGCTTTGGTCTTCATTCATTGCCATGGGAGCTGGGACAAGGAGTCACCTGCAGGGGCCTGTTTTGGGCCCACTGAAGTGGGGCAGGAGGAATCCCAGCCCATGGGGGTTGTGGAGGGAGCTGAGTGTCCTTCTGGCCCCAGGTCTGCAGAGCCACAAGGAGACACCTCTGTTGACTCAGCTGAGTCCCTTCCCTCAGTGCAGGTGAAGGAGATCCCTCTTGGGCACTGTCTGGGTTTCCTGTCTAATGATGGGACATGAAAAGGGGACTCTTGGACTTAAAGGGGACTCTGTGTCTGTTTGGAGAAATGACCCTGCTGAAAGAAGTGTCTGTGCCCAGCTGAGAGAAGGCACATCATTATTTCCTTCAGCTGTGTGCCAGCAAGTTCCTCTGGAGCCCCAGGGACAGCTGGAGGGAGCCCAGAGAGGCAGAGAAAGGGCTGCCTGGGGCTGTTGCTGTGCTGCTGAGCTGGGCTGGGCTCCTGGCACACAGGGAGCTCCTGGCAAGCAAGAAGAGCTAGAAAGAGACAGCTCTGCTGGTGAGCAGCTCCTCTGCACAGCCCAGCAGGGCTGAGGGCACTGCCTGCAGCACCCAGGGCACAGGAGAGAAGGCAGAGAGATGAGAGGCAGCCTGGGCTGGGAGGTGACTGAGCTCTCACTTCACAAGAAACCTTCCCGGGATTTGAAGGAAGAATTCTCTGGCTGTAGGAAAGTTCAGCTTCCCTTCCTGGAGGGATCTCCTAAAGCTGGCTCATCCCACAGCTTGTAGGATCTTTCAGCAGGACTCTCCCAGTTGCTGCAGTGCAGGGGAAGTGGCCATATGGCAGAGCAGGGCAGGAGCTGCAGGCAGCAAGGGCAGAGAGGAGAAGGGAGCAGGAGGTCCAAGGGATCCTGGGCTGGGAGGACAGGGCAGAGCTGCTCAGGGCAGGAACCTTGCCAGCCCTTTGCCACGGTCAGGCTGTGGCTGCAGAGCAGTGCAGGTGAGTTCCTGCAAGTGCCTCTCCCAGCTGCCAAATGGCAGCAGTGGCAGGAGCTGTCAGGATGGCTCTGCTGGATTTGCTGGGGTGCAGCAGGAGAAGCTGCTGCAGAGCAGGACTTGCTGCTGCCCCCTCAGAGGCCCAGGGCCAGAAGGTTCCCTGTGCCAGGGCTGGCTGTGGGGTGGGAAGGTGGGGGTGCAGCCAGGGGTGCCCAGGGCTGTGGGGCAGAGCAGGGTCCTGCCCCCAGGGCTCTGTGTGCTGGGGCAGGGACTCTGCTGCCTGCCAGGGGCAGCTCTCAGCCCGGCCAAGGAGCTGCCACGGCCCTGCAGGGAGAAGGGGTGGGTGGAAGGAGTGACCCCTCAGGGCAGGGCAGGGCTGGGCAGGGCCCTTCAGCTGCAGGCTCAGGGCTCCTCACAGCTTCAGCTCCACCTCCTCCATTTCCAGGGGCCCTTCTCAGGAAGCACATCCCCCCAGAACACCTCCCCCTTCCCAGCCACCGCAGGCTGTCTGGGATCTGCTCTGCAGCCCCTGCCCAGGCAGAGCTGCCCCTGGGCACTGGGCTGGGGATGGCTCTGGCAGCACTGGCAGGGAGCTGAGCTGGGCACAGGCAGGGGCTGCTGGCAGGAACAGCTCCTCACCCAGAGACAGGCAGGCAGGGAGAGGCAGCTGCTGCCACAAGGGCTGGGCAGGGGGATGTGGGCCCCTCCCTGCTGTCCCTGTGGCACAGACCCCTTCCCTGAGCAGCTCCTGCCTGGGCTCCTTTCCCAGCTAAGCAGAGCCTGTGCCCTCAGGCCCACGGGGGCTGGGCTGTGCATTGCCCTGCAGCAGCCAGAGCCCAGGCAAGGACAAGGCCCTGATTTCCAGCTGTCTCTGTGTGTCCCTCCTCCCTTGGCAGCAGCACTGTGGCATTTCCCTGCCATCCCCTGCTGCCTGGGCTCTCCTTGTTCTCACCAGTGGCTTTTCTGAGCCACTGTGGGGTTTGGGGGGGCAGATTCCTGTGCAGACACAAACCCTTTGGGTGCTGCTGTGGGGATGTGTCTGGGGGAGCCCTCCAGGCACCTTCAGGGTCTTCAGCTGTTTGCCTGGGTGTCCTGCAGGGCTGCAGGTGCCCTCCAGAAGGGCACAGCTCTGCCATAGGATCTCTGTACTGCACAGGATCGCCATGGAGAAAACTCCTCAGTGCTAAATCCATGCAAATGCTCTGGGCAGTTGCAAGGAGTATTTTGTGTCTCACTCTGGGAGGGGAGAGATGAAAAGGTGAGGAGTGTGTCAATCTGTTCTTTTGACATGGATTTCTTGGATATCTGTGCAGTTTCTCATTAGGGGAACAGCTGAGTGTGATGCTCCTCCAGCTGTAAGCTGCCAGCACAGGGCAGTTGAGCACAGGACTGACGGGCAGAGCAGCTCTTCTCTCTGCACTAAGGGACCGTCCCTGTGCCCCTCAGAACCCACAAGACTTGACCTGCAGTGCAATAGAAATGTCAGGGATTTCAAACCTCCACAACCACTCCTAAGTGTGGCAGGTGCAAGTGGGTGAACAAATACAGAGAATTCCCTCAGCTCAGTCCTTCATTTGGGCAAACTGCAAACAGCAAAGCTGAGAAGCTCTTGGATGTATCACGAGTACCTTTAATTTGAGATCACCCTGCATTCCAAGTTCCCTCTCTCAGCAGAGCAAGAAGGAGTCCTTGGGAGCCCATCACAGAGTTACTGCTTCCCATGGTCCTCTCAGCCAGAAAAAGCCAGAGCTCAGGGGAGGGGAGCTGCAGGGAGGTCTGAGTGAGGAAAGAGAGCCTGAGAGTGGGGTGGCTGTGAGACGTGTAATGTTTGGCTGCAGAAGCCTGGTCTAACTCAACAGTGACTTTTCCTCCTCAACAGATTAAAATACTCTGATGATGGAGTAAATGTCCAACAGCAGCTCCCTCACCCAGTTCCTCCTCCTGGCATTCTCAGACAGGCGGGAGCTGCAGCTTCTGCACTTCTGGCTCTTCCTGGCCATCTCCCTGGCTGCCCTCCTGGCCAACGGCCTCATCCTCAGCGCCGTAGCCTGTGACCACCACCTGCACACCCCCATGGGCTTCTTCCTGCTCAACCTCTCCCTCACAGACCTGGGCTCCATCTGCACCACTGTCCCCAAAGCCATGCACAATTCCCTCTGGGACACCACAACCATCACCTACACAGGATGTGCTGCACAGGTCTTCTTCTTTTTCTTCTTCATCTCAGCAGAATTTTCCCTCCTCACCATCATGTGCTACGACCGCTACGTTGCCATCTGCAAACCCCTGCACTACGGGACCCTCCTGGGCAGCAGAGCTTGTGCCCACATGGCAGCAGCTGCCTGGGCTGCTGGGTTTCTCAATGCTCTGCTGCACACAGCCAATGCATTTTCCCTGCCCCTGTGCCAGGGCAATGCCCTGGGCCAGTTCTTCTGTGAAATCCCACACATCCTCAAGCTCTCCTGCTCACACTCAGGCTACCTCAGGGAAATTGGGCTCATTGTGGTTAGTTCCTCTTTAATATTTGGTTGTTTCATTTTCATTGTTTTCTCCTATGTGCAGATCTTCAGGGCTGTGCTGAGGATCCCCTCTCAGCAGGGACAGCACAAAGCC
Source organism: Pipra filicauda (assembly GCF_003945595.2). Classification (NCBI taxonomy): domain Eukaryota; kingdom Metazoa; phylum Chordata; class Aves; order Passeriformes; family Pipridae; genus Pipra; species Pipra filicauda. Next base: position 90,110 of record NW_024104926.1, read on the forward strand.
TTTTCCACGTGCCTCCCTCACCTGACCGTGGTCTCCCTGTTTGTCAGCACTGCCATATTTGCCTACCTGAAGCCCCCCTCCATCTCCTCTCCATCCCTGGATCTGGCCCTGTCAGTTCTGTACTCAGTGGTGTCTCCAGCACTAAATCCCTTTATCTACAGCCTGAGGAACCAGGAGCTCAGGGACGCTCTGAGGAAAATGATGACTAGATGCTTTTCAGCAGCAATAACCTGCCTCTTTTCCTCTGTACAGCATTCATAATGAAACTCATGAGCATCTCAGCCTTCCTTCTCAGGTCTTTGGTGGTAGTCAGGGGGGTCTTCTTGTCAATATGTTGCACACAATGAAATTTTTTTATTCATCCCCTCATCTGGATCACTGTTTACCTCTTGAATTTGTCTCTCTAACTCTGTAATTGACAATTAAAGAAAGAAAAATAATTTGTTTTTCAGTTTTTTAATGGGTCCCACAGTGTGTTTGGAGCTGCATCAGCTGTCAGTCCAAGATGGGCCATGTCAGAACTGGGGAGGTTGGAGGGTGAGGAGCAAGGTTGATCATCCAGGGTCAGTGTGGATCTCCTGAGGAGACACTCAGCATCAAGATCACTTGGAGAACACCTCTATCACCTCTTCTCTGAACTTAAAAATATCCATCCTTGAATTAAAACAAAAAAAGAACAAACGCTGAAGACTTGTTTTGAAATTGCCTTGAAGACAATTAAAGGAAGACAAAGAGATCCTGAGGGATTTCTGGAATTTAATGAGCCCCACAGTGTGTTTGCAGCCCAGCCCATGATCCTGAGGTACTGAGAGAAGATTGAAGCAGCTGCTGAAGAAGTCAGAAGCCAAAGTCCAAGTGCCTTGAAGCATTGCTGGGCCCCACTGAGGGCAGGCACTGCCAAAGCCTCCCCAGGGACTCCTTGGAGCAGCTCCTTGGAGGCCAGGAGTGCAGGCAGACCAAGGCTCTGGGCAGGCCCCTGCAATGCTGAGCAAAGCCTGCCTTGGTTTTGTGGAGCACAAAGGCCAAGGGCTGAGCCCCAGGCCCTGGCCCAGCAGATCCTGTCCCTCCCGGCTGGCTCAGGGCTGTTTGGGGGGCACTGGGATGGGAGGGGAGGAACAACAAAGGCCCAAAACTGGGCAACCCCTGCCAGGCTGCTGAGGGAGGGGCGAGGCAGAACCCAAGGGCAGAACCTGCCAGGAAAGTGGCTTGTGGTGGCCTGAGTGGCAGAGGCAGCTGCCAGAGGCAAGGGGACAAAGGCCTGGGTGCCTTTGGGCCTTGCAGCCCTGCCAGAGCCCTTGGCCATCTCTCCTGCAGGCTGTCCTGCCCTGGCCCTGCTGCTGCTCTGGCCTTGCAGGCTGCACACACCCCTCCTGCTTTCCCACCCCCTCCCAGCAGCATTTCTAGACCCTCCCTGATGGCTCTGCACCAGCTCTGGCTGTTGCCATGTGCACTTGGCCTTCTGAACTTGGATCCTGAGCCCCTGTGCCACAGGACATCCCTCCCAGAGCCCAGGCCCTTCTCCTGGGGGTCACTGCAGAGCTGAGCAGATCCAGGTCACCTCCCATTCCTCTGCCAACCCCCTGGGCCTGCTCTGGGCCCTCCAGGTCCTTGTCCTGCTCCCAAGGGCTGTGGGGGTGCTTAATGGTCAGGGCTTGGGGTTTAGAGCTCAGGGTGGGGATGAGGCAGAACTTTGGGAGGTTTGTTGTTCTGATGGCAGTGTCTGGTTCATGATTAGGGGAAGAGGGTTTTGGGCTGGGTTAGGATTAAAGCTTAGGTTTTCATACCAACCATACAGGTTTGGGATTGGTAAGAGTCTGGAGTTCTGGGTTTGGGCTTTGCCTTTGAGTTCAGGGTGAGTTTGGAATTAGAGCAGTGGATTCCTTTCAATTGGGGGGGGCAACACTTTTAGGTAGTGTTGGGATTTGAAGTTACAAAGAGAGTAAAGGCCTACCAGGAGTGTTTGCACAGTCAGTGTTTCAGCACCCTCAGCATTCCCTGAGCCTGTTTTTACCTCATCAAAATCTTTCCTCTCTGTTGGTGTGTTGGGTCTGGCTGAGCTGCAGTTCAGTTCCCCACAGCAGCCCTCCCAGGGCTGGGCTTGGCATTGGCAGCTGGAAGGGGGTTGAGAACACCCCAGTGTTTTGGCCACTGCTGAGCACAGCACCAGCACTGGGACATTCCTTCCTTAGCTGAGGGCAAGACCCTGGCAGGGGACCCAAGCAGGCCAGCTGAGCCCAACTGAGCCAAGGGACATTGCAGCCCATGGGAGGTCAGCTCAGCTCTAAAAGCTGAGGCAGGGAGCAGGAGGGGGGCATTCATTGTCTGATGGCTGCCTGCTGAGGAACCGTCCCGCGGACCCAAGCCCTGCTCCTCGGGAGTGGCCGACCATGGCTGCTCCTGGGAAGCAGAGAACAAACCCTGCTGTCTTTGGCTTCTGTGTGCACAAGCATCGCTTTGCTTTTCACTTTAAATAAACTGCCTTAACTCACTATTTTTTTTTTCCACCTTACTCTCTCCCCTGTCCTGCTAGGAAGGGGAGTGATAGAGTGGCTGGGAGGGCACCTGGTGTCCAGCCAAAGTAAACCCACCACACACCTGAACACTTCCAGAGACTCCACCACCTCCCTGGGCTACTTGTTCCAATGCCTGAACACTCTCTCAGTGGAAAAAGGTTTCTTTAAAATCTAATATGAACCTTGCCCAAAGCAATTTAAGGCCATTCCCTCACAACCTTTCACGATAGCCTTGGCAGAGAAGACCAACCCCCACCCCACTAAAACCTCCTTTCAGGTCATTGCAGAGAGCAATGAGGTCCCCCCTGAGCCTCCCCTTCTCCACACTCAACAAGCCCAGTTCCCTCAGCCGTCCCTCAGCAGACATGTTTTCCAGAGCCTTCCCCAGCTCCGTTCCCTTCTCTGGACACGCTCCAGCCCCTCCAGGGCCTTTTGGCACTGAGGGGCCACAACTGGACACAGCACTCCAGGTGGGGCCTCCCCAGTGCCCAGCACAGAGGGGCAATCAGTTCTCTGCTCCTGCTGGCCACACTCTTCTCCACAAAGGCCACCATGCCCTTGGCCTTCTTGCCCCCCTGGGCACACTCTGCCTCATATCCAGTCCCTGTCAAGCAGCACCCCCACGTCCCTTCCTGCTGAGCAGCTCTCCAGCCCCTCTGCCCCCAGCCTGGAGCGTCCTGGGGGTTGTTGGGACCAAAATGCAGGCCCTGACACTTGGCCTCATTGATCCAGCCTGTCCAGATTCCAGAGCATGTTCCAGCAAGGACATGGTGGAACCTCATGGAACCAAGGACCATTGTGACACTGCAGGGCTTTCTGGTGCCAAAGGAGCCCTGGGACACTGGGCAACCTCATGGAATCAAGGCAGCACTGTCACCCTGGGAAAACTCCTGGAATTCAGAGCCCATTGTGACACTGCAGGTCCCAAGGAAAAAAAAGGAACCCTGGGACATCATGGAAATTCATGGAACCAAGGGACCATTGTGACACTGAGGGGGCTGATGGAATCAGGAGGCCATTGGGACAATCCAGGGCCTCATGAAATCAAAGGAATTCTGGGACACTGTCCAACCTCCTGGAACCAAGGGTTCCTGGTGACATGTGTGTCCTCCTGGAACCAAGGGAGCCCGGAGATATTTCTGAACCTCCCAGAATCCAGGGGCCATTGGGACCCTGCAGAACCTCCTGCATTCAAGTGCTCCTTGTGAAACTGCAGGCTCTCCTGGAACCCAAGGATTCCTGGAACACTGCAGAGCTCACGGAACCAAGGGGCCACTGTCCCACTGCAGCTCCTTCTGAAGCACAAGGGACCCTGGGACAATGGGAAACCTCCGAGAATCCAAAGGGCATTTTGGGACTGCAGGGTCTCATGGAACTAAAGGAACCTTTGGAGACTGGGGAAGCTCATGGAATCCAGGGGCCATTGTGACATGTGGGGCCTCCTGGAAGCAAAGGAACCCTGATAATTTCTGTGGGAACAAGTTAAGGCAGCAGCAGCTGCATTCAGTTAATCAGGATCCAAAAGGAGTGTTTTGGCCTTGACTGGTGTTTTCCATCCAGAGAGGGTTGTTTGCCAAAGTGGAAATATCTTGGAACGCTCTGCATGGCAGCCTGTGTTTTTCTGTGGTGGCTGAACACAGCCAGCACATGAGGGGAGGGGAATGTGTGGGATCAGGGCACTGCTTTGGGGCCATGCTGGGAATTCTGGTGGACTAAAAGACAAAGCCCAGGCGCTGTTTCCAAAGGAACCCCAATGAAAGGGGGACACTGGAAAGATGGGAGGACAAGTCCCAAAATGGAACTCTGTGTGTGCAGCCTCATTTTCTCCTTCAGCACCCACAGGAGAGGGGACAAAAAGTGGTGGTTGGGACCCCTAAACTGTTGGGGGGGGGGGGAAATTGGGGATTCAGGGAACAATGGAAAAGTGGAAGGATTAGGGAGAAGGGTGAAAAAGGGGGGGTGGTCTGGCGGGTCTGACGGTCCCATGGGGGTCTTTGGGCACAGGCAGGTTGGCAAAGGGGGCTGGCCCCCCTGAGCTTCCAATTTCTGTGGGGTGCTGGGAGCTGCTGGATCCAATCTCAGCCTTGGGTTATTCCAACAGTTTCAGTTTAGAGGAATTAGAGAGGTGTGACTGCAACACTTTGGTCCCCCAGGTTTTAATGATGGCAAATGAGATCTATTGATTGAAATTAATTTATTTGGGGTTACAAATGATCAGACAAAAGATCTTCATCAGAATTATTTACTGCACAATACAAACACTAAAATTACCAGGAGTACAGGATAAGACAGGACAGTGCTCTAGACTAAAGCAACTGTTGAAGCCATTCTACTAAAGCTGGCACAAAAGCAATAATTCTTAATTAGAGATGGATGGAACTCCCCCAGACCAACGCTCTGGGGGAGATCTCTGTTCTCAGACTCCAGGAGTGACCTTGGGGGGTCCCCAGCCAAGGCAGGAATCTCCACACACCCCCCAAGAAGGGTTCAGTTGGCAGAACCTCTCCCTGGGAAAGGGGACTGGCCCTTTGTGGTCGAATGGGATGGACTGACAGTCACTGGACTCCAGGGGTTGCCTCAGCATCAGGGGCTTCATTCGGGGTGGAAGCAGCGGCCGAAACTCTTCCCACAGTCGGGGCACTGGTAGGGCTTCCCTTACTGGTGGGTCCGTTGGTGTTTGGTCAAGACACCGATCTGGGTGAAGCTCTTCCCACACTCCCCACACTTGTAGGGCCTGTCCCCGGTGTGGATGCGCCTGTGGGTGACAAGATGGGAGTTCTGGTTGAAGCCCTTCCCGCAGTCGGTGCAGCGGAAGGGCCTCTCATCCGTGTGCGTCCGATGGTGCCTGTAGAGATTCCCGCTGGTTGGAAACCTCTTCCCACAATCCAGGCACTTGTAGGGCCGTTCCCCAGTGTGGATGCGCTGGTGTTTGCGGAGGGTGGAGCTGTGACTGAAGCTCTTCCCACATTCCCTACACGTGTAAGGACATTCTCCAGTGTGGGTGTGCTGGTGGGAACGAAGGTGAAAGCTCCGGTTGAAGCTCTTCCCACATTGCTCACACGTGTAGGGCCGTTCCCCGGTGTGGATGCGCTGGTGGGTGCGGAGGTGGTTGCTCTCGCTGAACCTCTTCCCACATTCCTCACATGTGTAGGGACGTGCCCCAGTGTGCATGTCCTGGTGTCGGAGCAGGTGAGAGCTCTTCCTGAAGCTCTTCCCACATTCCAAGCACTTGAAGGGCTTCTCCCTGCTGGGAGGCTGCTCAGGGACCACCAGCTCAGAGCTCCCCCTCAAGCTCCGGTTGCCTTCCCGGCACAGGCTGGCTCTTTCCTCCTCAGAGCACCCTGGGATGGCTTTGGAGCCCCTCCTGCGGGGGGATCTCCGGCCCTTTTCCTCCCCGCTGCCTTCCTGCGCCGGGGAGCCCTTCAAAACGGCCTCTCCCACCAGGGTCTCACGGGGGGATTTGTCCTCCGGGCTCTCCGTCCTCACCTCGGGGCCTGGGGCAGGAAGCAAGAAGGACAGGCAGGGGATTTGCCTCCGGCCCACAGGGAAGGCCAAGGACATCCCCCCAACTCCGGCCCCGGCAGGACGGCGGCGCCAGCGGGGTTGTCCTGCAGCCGGGGCCATGCTCGGCTGACAGAGCCAGCACAACACCCGCCCAAAGGGACACTGACTTCCTCCTCACCTGCCTGGGGGGACCAAGGCATCTTCCTCTTCCTCGCAGCCTCCTCCTCCATCCGCCCAAGCTTTGGGAAGGACAGATCCTGATGGGGGGGAAAACAAGGGCTTGGGGGTTCCTCCTGCCCAAGTCCATCTCTAGAACTCACCGGGCATCATTAAAACCTCCAAAACACCAAGATTGAGCACAGAAAAACCCAAACCACTGAGATTCAGGTAAAAAACCACTCAGAAATAGCAAGAAGATCCCCGTCCTCCCAAACTGCACAAATATGAGATTCAGCTGAAAAATACTGCAAAATATGAAGATTCAGCTCAAAAAATCTCTCCCAGATGTTCCCCATCTCTGGTCTCTCCCCTCTGCGGTTCGGAGGGTCTCCCCTGTCTTGGATGTTGGGGGTCCCACTTAGGGATGCTGGGAGTGTTCGGGGTCCAAGGGTCCATTCTCCTCTGACTCTCAGCTTCGGGGTGCTGCATTCCCAGATATTCCCCTTCTCCAGGTTCTCCACTTTGTTGTCCCGGGGATCCCAGGAGTCCCCACTGTCCAGGCTTCCCCTTCTCCACGCACCCTGTTTCAGGTTCCCAAGGGTCCCGGGGCTCCTCCCTCTCCATGCTCCCCCCTCGAGGCTCCCGGGGGTCCCCCAGTTCTGGCATCTCCCCGCTCCGCCCTCCACACTCAGCAGCTCCCGGGCTCCACACCCACCCCCGGCACTCCCGGGGGGCCCCAAACCCGCTGTGTCCCCCCCATCAGCACCGGGCTGACAATGGAGCCGGCGGGGCCTGACCCAGCAACACCAACCCCCACTGTGGGGGGGACCCGCATCCCCCCACCCACCACCAAGGCTCTGCCACCAACCCAGCCCGGCACCCCCAAAAAACACCTCCTGCCCACCCCCAAAAGCCCCCAAGGGCACAGCCCTGCACAAGGGCCGGCTGTGCCCAAGGCAACCAAACAGCTCCACAGGCGTTGGCTGGGGGGATGTGAGGGCTGGGCCTGCTCAGCACAGCCCCGGCCTCGTGCCCAGCGCCTCTTTCCTGACCCACACAAGACCTTCCCGGCCCCCCCAGGGCTCCCCTGCTGCTGCCTCTGCTCCTGGCCCTGCCTTTGCTGCTCCCTTGGCTGGGGCAGCGGCTGCAGGGGGGGGATGGCAGCAGCTTCAGCTCCACGGCACTTCCTGGGGGGAGCTCAGCCCGGGGGGACGGGCAGGGACCTGATGGGGATGGACAGGGGCCCAGCAGGGACAGCCAGGGCCTGCAGGGAATGCACAGGGACAACCTGGACCCCACACTGCCACCGCTGTCTCTGCTCCTCCTTGCAGGCTCCGTGGCCAGGCACAGTTTGTGTTCCTGGGTGCCCACCATCTCAGCACTTGGAGACGCTCAAATCAGCGCCCGCAGCTCTGCAGCAAAGCCCCAGCTCACCTGGCACACAGGGGATGGACACAGCACCTTCTCAGAGATGGGCATTCACAGCTTCAGGTCTTTCCCACCACAGGGCTCTCCTTCCTCAGCAGCACCTCTGCCTTGCACTTATTCTCAGCCTCACCTCAGGGACAGCTCTGGGCTCACCTCCGCGCCACTTCTCAGCCTCACCTCAGGGCCTGGGCTCAAGGACAGGAACCTGCAGGGAGGGGACATCAGGTGCAAGCTCAGGGCTGCCTGCTTGCACTGGCCTCTGGGCTTCCTTCTCCTTCTACAACCAGCCCACAACTTAGCCTGCTTTTCTAACACCACACATTTACAGACTAACCTTGGAGATAGATATGGACAGACATCTCTATCACCCTGGGGATAGAGCCTCAAGCATGTGCTGCCATTGGAATGGCAATCACAGAATCACAGAATCAGCCACGTTGGAAAAGACCTCCGAGGTCCTCAAGTCCAACCCTTGATCCAACCCCGCCGTGCTTCCCAGACCATGGCACTGAGGCCACATCCACTCTCACCTTCAACACCTCCAGGTCACGCTGACTCCACCCCCTCCCTGCCCAGACCATTCCAAGGCCTGATGACTCTCTTGGGAAAGAATTGCTTCCTCATATCCAACCTAAACCTCCCCTGGCACAGCTCAAGACCCAGCCCTCTTGTCCTGCTGCTGCTTCCTGGCACAACAGCCCCACCCCCACCTGGCTCCAACCTCCTGGCAGGGACTTGCAGACAGTCAGGAGGTCTCCCCTGAGCCTCCTCTTCTCCAGCCTCAACACCCCCAGCTCCCTCAGCCTCTCCTCACACCACTTGGGCTCCACTCCCTTCCCCAGCCTTGCTGCTCTTCTCTGGATCCTCTGACCCCAGAAATGCTCCCCCTCCCACAGAAAGGCCAAGGGCATCTGGGGACAGTTGGGGGGCTTTGTGGGGCACTGGATAATTACTGGGGGATACTGGGACAGACTGCGGGGAACCAGAGAGCATTGGGAGGACTGGGGGGTTACTGAGGGACACTGGGAGGGCACTGGGAGGGCCTGGGGGGGAACTAGGGCACACTGGGGGGCACTGGCATTGAACTGGGGAGTTACTGGGGGATACCCGGACAACGGGGGGGATACTGGCAGGTTACTGGGCCATACTGGGGGTTACTGGGTGCTCACTGCAGGATCACTGGGCCATACTGGGGGGCAGTGGGAGGTCACTGGGACACACTGGATGGTCACTGAGGGGGTTACTGGGCCATACTGAGGGTAACTGGGAGGTCACTGGGATATACTGGGGGCACTGGGATCCCCTTACCCAGATTTGGTACATCTCCCACCCTGGATTTTAGAGGGCATCCCTAGGACCCCTCCCCTTTGGGCTGGGGGACCCCTTGAACCCCATTGCTGGGCTTTAGGGGACCCCCTAAAATCCCCTCAAAACCCCTGAAATCCCCCCCTCGACCCATCGAAACCTCCTCAAGGGCCCCTCATCCCTCCCCAGCACCCCCTAAACCCTCTCAGTGACCCACAAAACCCACCTGAGACTCCCCAATCCCATTCAGGGACCCCCAATCCCCCCCACAGGCCCTCCAAACCATCTGAGACACCTTAAACCCCCTAGAGACCCCAAAACTGCCTCGAAGGTCCCCGCAAAGCCTCCCAGGAACCCCAAACCTCCCCAGAGATCCCCAAAGCCCACCTGGGACACCCCAAATCTTCTCAGAAAACAAAACCCGCATCAGAGCCCCCCAAAACTCTTCAGGGACCTTCAAACTCCCCCCTGAGTCCTTTTAGGGACCCCTCAAAACGTCCCCGGGAACCCCCGAATCCCCCCGCTAAACCCTCCCGAGCCCTCCAGCCTTTCCACCCACACCCGCGCTCCCCGCAGCCCCCGAGGGGATCCCCAGACCCCGCTCTCGCCGCCCCCCCCGCCAACTCACCCAGCGAAGTGCAGCGGCCGCAGGCGAGTCCTGCTCACTCCCGACCACGAGGCCAAAATGGCGCTCGCTCCGCGCGCCCTCCGCCTTTACAGCCCCGCCCCGCAGCCAATCAGCGCGCGGCCACGGCCCCTGCCCGCCCTTCGCCACGCCCCCACCTGCGCGGTGCATTGTGGGAGTTGTATTCCCTGCGGCGGGGGAGGACCGGACTTGTTGGGTTTTAGTTTTTCTGTCTTCTTTTATTTTCTCTTTTTTCTTTCTTTCTTTTCTTTCTTTTTTTTCTTTCTTCTTTCCTTTTTCTCTTTTTTTTTCTTCCTCGTTCTTCTTTTTTTCTTTGTTCTTTTTTTTTCAATTTTTTTCCTGTTTTTTCTTTCTTGTTTTCTCTTTTTTTCTCCTTTTTCTTTTTTTCCTTTCTTTTCTTTGTTTTTCTTTTTCTTTTTTTTTTCCTTTTTCCTTGTTTTTTATACATTTTTTTCTCTCAGTTGTACTTTCAATCAGTTGTACATTCAAGGAAAATGTAAACACATATCAAAACAATCTCTAGGTACATAGCTTACAACAACAGATAATCTGCCAGTGTTCCAGGTTCCTGAGAATTTCCCAGATCACAAACACTGAGACACCAAGGGTGGAAGCCAAGCCACTTTATCCTGTCCCTTGCCACAGCCTTCAATCCACACCCAGCCCTGGATTTCTGCAAAGCCCCTGGGCAGGAGCAGGAGATGGAGCTGGTGCTCGGCGGGAGGGGCAGCAACAACAAACCTGTGTCTTTGGCACAGGGGAAGGAATTTAGTGCTTGAGGGGTTACATTCCACAGGCTCCCCTGGGGATCAGCTTATGCTCGGGCAGTAAGAACAGTCCTGGCTCTCTGGGAAGGTCCCAGATGATTGAAGGTTGGTGAATGTCACCCCAATCCACAAAAAAGGCTGCAAGCAGGACCCTGGCAACTCCAGGCCTGTCAGCCTGACCTCGGTGCCTGGCAGGGTTATGGAGCAGATCATCCTGAGTGCAATCACACAGCACCTTCAGGATGGATAAGGGATTAGACCCAGCCAGCACGGGTTTAGGAGGGGCAGGTCCTGTCTGACCAACCTGATCTCTTTTTGCGATCAGGTGACCCACCTGGTGGATGAGGGGAAGGCTGTGGATGTGTCTATCTAGACTTCAGCAAGGCCTTTGACACTGTCTCCCATAATATACTCCTGGAAAAGCTGGTAGCCCATGGCTTGGACAAGTGTACCCTCTCCTGGATTAGGAGCTGGCTGGAGGGCCGGGCCCAGAGAGTGCTGGTGAATGGAGCTGCATCCAGCTGGCAGCCGGTCACCAGTGGTGTTCCCCAGGGGTCTGTGTTGGGTCCAGTCCTGTTTAATATCTTTATTGATGATTTAGATGAGGGGATTGAGTCCATCATCAGCAAATTTGCTGATGACACCAAACTGGGAGGGAGTGTCGACCTGCTGGAAGGCAGGAGGGCTCTGCAGAGGGATCTGGATAGACTTGAGAGATGGGCTGATTCCAATGGGAGGAAGTTCAATAAAGCCAAGTGCCGGGTCCTGCACTTTGGCCACAACAACCCCCTGCAGCGCTACAGGCTGGGCACAGAGTGGCTGGAAAGCAGCCAGGCAGAAAGGGACCTGGGGGTACTAATTGACAGGAAGCTCAACATGAGCCAACAGTGTGCCCAGGTGGCCAAGAAGGCCAATGGGATCTTGTCCTGTATCAAAAATAGCGTGGCCAGCAGGAGCAGGGAAGTGATCCTTCCCCTGTACTCTGCGTTGGTGAGGCCACACCTTGAGTATTGTGTTCAGTTCTGGGCCCCTCAGTTCAGAAAGGATATTGAGGTGCGGGAGCGGGTCCAGAGAAGAGCAACAAGGCTGGTGAAGGGACTGGAGCATAAGTCCTATGGGGAGAGGCTGAGGGAGCTGGGGTTGTTTAGCCTGGAGAAGAGGAGGCTCAGAGGTGACCTCATCACCGTCTATAACTACCTGAAGGGAAGTTCTAGCCAGGTGGGGGTTGGTCTCTTCTCTCAGGCACTCAGCAATAGGACAAGGGGGAACGGGCTTAAGCTCCGCCAGGGGAAATTTAAGTTGGATATCAGGAGAAAATTCTTTACAGAGAGAGTAATCAGGCATTGGAATGGGCTGCCCAGAGAGGTGGTGGATTCACCATCCCTGGAGATTTTGAAACGCAGATTGGACGTGGCACTGAGTGCCATGATCTAGTAAATGGACTGGATTTGGACCAAGGGTTGGACTCGATGATCTCGGAGGTCTTTTCCAACCCAATCGATTCTATGATTCTATGATTCTATGATTCTATGAATTCCTCCTGGGGTCTTTATCATCCAGCCACAGGCACATACAGCCCCACTGCACACAGTGAAGTGTGTGGGGTTGGTTTTGTCACTTCATGTGCTTTTGAGACATTTCTATTGAAGGAGGGAACGTACCCAGGGTTATCAAATCCAACAGGGCATCAGTTTTCAGCTTGACTAGAAACTTAATTACGACCCCAAAACCAAGATGCCTGCAGGGATTTTAATGACACCTGACAGGCAGTTTGTAGGTGTCTTGTTTGCATTAAATCCCCATTCTTAGCCTACATACTTAACCAAAAACACTGGCTTTGATCCCTGTGCTTCTGTTCCCCACTTGTAACAATAAACCAGAGGAGGAGAGGGAGGATCCTACTCCTGCCTGCACCTTCTGTGCCCAGCTTGAGTCGACCTGGGCAGGAAGAGGCTCACGCCAAAGTGCTGCCCTGTCCATGGGTGACCTTCTTCCCTCCCACATCCTGAGGCTGATTTAATGGACAAACATCCAGGGCTGCCAGCAGAACTCCCACCCACCCAGGGCAGGCAGCAGGGCAGGGCCTGTCCTCCAACAGACACTTCACCCTCTGCTCTTGTTCTCCCTCAGCACTCCTGGCTGTCAGCTCTGATCTCTAGACACTACTTTAGTTTAGGAAAAAGAAAAAGTGCCACTTTTTGTAGTCTCAATATTTTTTTATCATCTCCACTCAAGTGTCCCACTGTCTGCTACACAGTGGGAGGGAAGAACTCTGGCCAGTGAAAGGAATTAGACATCTACTCCTCACTACTTCCCTTCTTTTGCCCCCAGAGTCTCCATCTGCCAGCAACTGTCTTCAGCTACTCACTGCTTTCCCAAACTGCCCTGCTTATCCCACATGTGCACACTTCTCTCCTGCTGGGATCTGGCCCAGACAAACCTGAAAATACCTGGAAGTGCCACCTCCACCAGCACTTCCTCCACAGCTGCTTTCAAGGATTTCTCTTCAATTTGCCAAGGAAATGCTTCCAGATCATACTCCCATCTACAAGTCAGAACACCAGCCTGCACCAGGACTCCTGCTTGTTTTCCCTGCACTTGCTGACAGGAGGTGCAGAGGCAGGATGTCAGCACTTCATCACCAACAGCCTTAACGGGGGATGACTCCACTTTTTAACCTTGGAAGAAGAGCAGCTTTTCCTTTTCCTCTCCTGTTTTTTGGGGTTAGTTTTTTTTTTACCTTCTGAATAAAAGAACACGTGTGTAAATTGAAATCATCTGAACCCAACTTTTCAGAAGACTGACACCTTTGAGCAGCTTCCTCTTAACCCTCTCTCCAGGTTGGAGGAGTGGCCAGATGAAGAGTTACCAGCCCATCCTGGCTTCCAGAATGGCACAGCTGGTGGTTAGAGATTCATCTCACAGTTATCTAGAATATGCCCAAACTTGTTCTGCCCTTCCTAATTCCTAACTCAGACCAATGGCTCCAAACCCAGCATCTGGGAGGCTGATTAGGTTGGCAAGAACATTTCCCTGTGTGATAACAGTGTGGGCACAAGGACTGGGAGTGTGTCATAAGAAATCTGACTTGCATACATGGGGTAGGAGATAAAAAAAAACCACAGATAAGCAGAAAATGTTTGCAAGGAAGAATTGGCAGCAAATCTGTCAGAAGATTAGTGCAGGTGACTATCAAATACAGGAGAAAACATGATGAAAGGAGTAACTCATGACTCTTTATCTGAGCTATGAAATGAACAGTAACTTCAGCCACTGATGAGAGATTTTTTTAAATACAGAAGTGAGTTTGCAGTTGTAGCATTTTCCACATTAAAGCCTACAGCTGGTAAATAATAAAATAAGCAATTAAAAAGCAATCAAGCTTGCTGCATGAAACCCTCTCCAACAGGCTGCTTCAAACAACAACAGTCTTCTTGCTCCCCTCCTTCCCCCAAGCCCCAGAACTTCACCACATCTCAGGTCTGTACTACTCACACACATCACTTGGCAGAGGAAAGCCACACAAAACAAAAGATAAAGAATAATTACTTGTTTTGGTAGGTACTGATGGTCACGTGTGTGGAATGGGAGGTCCCAAGAGGAGTGTCAGCTTGGTGGATGGTCCCTCTTGGGAAGTACAGTAAGTCACCTGGCTGCAAGAAAATTGATATATTTAGGGCACCAGGTCAAACCTTATTGCAGTCAGAGAAAATACTCTGAGCAGACAGTCTGACAATATATATCCTTTAGAATCACAAAATGGAGCAGTCCTGCAATGTACACTTTAATAACATAAAGAACACTAAGCCAGAAGTTCAGAACCTTAAACTTTCCAACCTGCTGTCAATATTTGCTGAAAACATGAAGCAAGGTTTTTAACATCACAGAACACACAGACTCCCACTGAGCTGCAGGAAGAGGACAAAGAAGCAGCTGAGATGGACCTGCTGGCAACACAGTGGGCTGGCAGAGGAGCAGTGAAATGGGGATTTGGTCAGATCACATCAAAAGAAAAGGCTAGTATTCCACGAGAAAAGCCAAATAGTCTATAAAAATGGTAATCTGTTACAATACTGTTGTCTGAGATTTTCAGTTAAAGCACTTAAAAAACAGGTACGACCTTCCTCCTCCTCCTCCCTATCTTTCTTCTCACCTATGTAAATTAAAACTCCACACTGAAAAAAAAAACTAGATAAGGAAAGTCAAGACAAGAAAGGTGTAAAGCACATAAAATTGCCTCCAAGAAGGAAATAAAAGTTTACTTATGGCTTGTCCTGTAAACACCTACAGAGTTGGACAGCACAGCCAAAGAAAACTGCCTTCCTTACCAGAGTGGGGACTACACCAACCAAGAGTATTCTGAATTCTCTTCACTTGAAAGATGGAGAAAGGAAATGTTCTAGAAAGATGTTTAGGGAGGAAATAGAGTCCAACAACAGCATCCCTCTCAGAGGCAGCCACAAAGAGACAACCAAACTTTGACAGCAGCCACCCAGAAGAAATGGGTCACAGGAAGTGAACAACAGCAAACAGAAGAAAAATAAATTAAAAACTTGGATAACTTTTAAGCCCATCATTATTCCATAAAAATGAAAGGCACTGAAGTCTGGTCCAAAATATTCCAGGAATGAAAAAGGGAACTGTAGTTTACCAGACTTTGCATCACCCAGTACACGATGACGATTGAATATTCCCCTCTGTCAAACAACACAGCTCATGATGTCAGCATCCCATCCAATGTGTCACACTGTTCCTAAAACACCTACACCATCCAACATGTCACACTATTCCTCAAACACCGACACCCAAATGCAGCTCTGGACACTGAGAAGAGCAGAGAGAGGCTCCATAACAGGCCAAAAGGCAGAGAAACTCCTGAGGATTCCAGCATGGAGCAGCACCACCAGCTGGACAAGTAACACTTCAAAAGCAGGTCAAACAGAACAGGACAAGCACCAGATTCCCTGCTGACACTCAGTAATCTTCATGAAATGTTCCTTTCATTCCAAAAATCAACCACCAACCAAACACTTGAATTTCACGTTTGGAAAAAGGAAGAGCAATTAATACAGCAAGTTTATATGGGGTTTGGGTCATGCTTTTCTTTATCAGCCAAGGATAAATATTTAAATCTCATTCACCAGAACAGTGACAATGTTCAGTGCAGCAGTAAGTCTCAGTGCACAGAAGGATTAGCCTGAGGGATTACAGGCAGCATGTAAAAGCATAAAAATGTTTTAGAACCATACACAAACCCAGTGTTTTTTCTGCACACAACTCCACAAACATGACCTAGGAGTCAGGGTGCCCAACCTGGAGAGTACCAGTCAATTTACAGAAATAACTGGGGGTTTTGGCCCATTATTTAAATACTAGAAGCAAAGGATACCTTTAAAAAAGGATACAGACAACTATCACCCAAATTTCTCGTGCTCGCAGTGTGCAAACCCTCCCCTCATTAATTTTTAGATGGCTACAATTCAGAGAAATTTAAATTTGAACTAATTTTTTTTGTCTCTATTTAGAGACAACAGACAGAGGAGTTGTGAAGTGGGATCTGTTTTATCCTAAGGCAGGCATTTGGAAATCCCTGTTTCTCTCCAGTCACTTCAGTAAGTGCTAGAGAACTAACCCAAAAGGAACATCTGCCACACAAATAGCCAAAATTTCAGGTGAAAGAGGCTTATCCCCAACAGAGCATCAGAAACCTCTATAGGGTGCCCAATGGGGGTAGATGGCATGAGTTAGAAATGCTGGATGTGAGGCTGCTGAATAACAAGCATAAGGAAAATGAAACTCCAGGTGTATTGAATGGAAATGAAAATATTAAAAAGCAAAATATACATATAAGGATTGGATTTTTTGATTTGGTTTAAGTGGGATAGTCCAATTTTTTCTTTATAACGCAGTGTATCTTTGTATGTTTCTTTTAGAAGCTGATTTAAAATGCATTTGGACCACAGGAATTCATCATATCAGTAACTTCTTAAAAACAGCAGGACCAACAAGCACAACCAGTCTGCTGTTACAGTCCAGCTGAAGAAAGAGCAAGTACTTAGTAAAGGGAAAAGGACTTGTAAATTCTTGGGGCCTGAATGAAGTGAAAATGAAAAAACAGGTGCTAGAAAGCTTCTGCAGCTGTGAAAACAAACTTCTCTTTTTGTCTAAGGGAAATACCAGGTCTGGAAAACCCAGTTTACATGATATTATGATTAGATATTACTATTAGTAAATTTTCAGCAAAAATACGTAAGAAAAACGACTACAAGGAAACACAAATTAAAAAAAAAAACATTTTCCTATAATGTTTAGTGGGGGGGAGGGTTAGAAGCACACACACAACAGCAAACACTGCCATCAGCAAAAGCCCATGCACAATTTCCCAGGCAAGGTTGTGCTGTCCTACCTCAACATCATCATAGTGAGGAGGAAGGCCCTGGGATCCCTGGGCAGTGATGGAAACATTGGACCCCACCAGAGACCCAAAGTAGCACTCCAGCTTCTCCTGAATCTTCCACAGCTCCTCCTGTAAAAAAAAAAGATGCTGTTACTTGCTGAAGAGCTCAGGCAAGCCCAGCCCACATCCTCCCCATGGCTTGGGAAGAATGATCACATCAGGGACACAGAGGCTGGGAAGGAAGGTGCTCTGTACCAGTGTTTCTCCTGAAGGAGAGCACTGGAGATGCAAAGGGGATCTGCCAGGAGAGTCACTGCTAAGCCAAAAAGTCTGGTGCCCCAACCTGGGTTTGTTCTCTTCCCTGTGCCATCTTTAGGCTGCACAACCAGACAGACAAGGCTGAACAGAGGAAAATAACCCCACAAACAGCAGAACACCATAAGACAATAAGCACATGCAGGACCTGCATTCTCTCACCAGAGAGAACATACAGAGGTTAGAGACCTTTCACCAGTCACTCCAATCATTTGGGAATATTCAAAACCAAACTTGACTCATCCACACCCCACATGTGACAGACAAGGCACCGAAGGGAAACAGCAGAACGTGCCAAGTACCAGATCCACACAAGTGCAGCTTGGCCATTAAAGCTGACAGCAGCCAGGAACACTATACCTGGGACTCAGCTTGTATTTGGGATCTTATTTGGGCCCACCTCACAATTCAATTGTGTTGACACCTTCAAGACTACCTGAATCAAAGCACCTCCAAGAATCCAAGTCCTTTACACAACTGTGCAGCACCACTGTCTCCTTCTCAAACTCAAGGACTGAGAACACTCAGCTAAAATGGGCTGGTGCCTTTCCATGGTGCAATTCACTGGCAAGAACACTGGAAATATTTCACATGGTTTCACACCTTACCCTCCATTAAAGGGAAGTGGCTCAAAAGCCACAAAGTTTGCACAAGGAAACAGTGGGGCAGAAGGGATAATTTAAGCACAGATGCCTAATCATCAATTTTGTGCATTTGGTTTTTGTTTCCAAACTTTTATGTGACAGAGCAAAATTTTAAAAAGAATATATTATTACACATATTATAGCATGAATCGGATTTTGTTCTTACTGCAGAGCAGTGAAACATGATGGACAGTGCAAAAGTATAAACTGTGTTTTAATCCAGCTCATGTAAAGATTTCAGCAGGTCATCAATGTCAACCACTTCCCCTGGGGACAGAGATGAAGCCATGTCTAGTGCAACTCAAACACACCACATTATTAAGCCAGCATCAATTATATCCAGTGAAACAATCCCACCTTAAATCTCTGAGGCTGATGAAACTGTATTGTTGCCTTTTTCTGGTCAAAATCCTTCTTCAGCTGCATGTAATTCACTTTGCCTTCTTTATTTATTATTATCTTTCTTGGGCATGGTTCCTGTTCAAGAGGAGAGAGGACCAAAACAATCAACCAGCCACACAACCTCAAGAGCTCACGGGCCCAGAGCAACAACTCTTCCCCTACCCAGTGGGATATCAGAGTATCCCGGGAACAGCTCTGGTTTCAGAGCCTCACTATTTGCTCCAAAGCATTAACAGTTTACAGAAGACAGGGAACATTGTTAGGCCTTCCTGTTGATGCTCTGTAATTACTACATTTACAAGTTTAAAACTTGTCAAATTTACCAGTTTAAAAGGCCAAGATTCTGCTTTCAGTCCTGTCGAGCTGTCAAACTTTGTTTATGTAGAACAAAAAGAATTCTTTCATACAAGCACAGACATTTCATTTTAAAGCTGGAAGTCATTTACTTGGTTTTTCCCAGGCAGAGAGTATGATTGTGTACCATTATGCAAAAATAAAGAAGTTGATCTACAAATGCTTTGGCTGCCAAATTCTCAGGAAAGTTAAGGGGAAAATCAAGTAACGGTAGGTAACTGTGCAAGTCTGGAAAGCCAACACCTGAGAAGTTTGAACGTGCTGATGCCATAATTTCTAAGTAAAAATGACAGCTCTGCTCCCTACACCCATTTGATAGGAAATGCTATCAATTTGTTGAGATACTTTTATTTACACAGATCCCGTACTTTGAAACTTAAACTCCAGTTCTGGTATTTACATGCAGCACTAAGTTCTTCTGTGCAGCAGGACACCCTTGCCGGCCCACTAACTCCTGGGCAGTGTTTCATCAGCAGCTCCTGCACAGCCTGTCCCTCAGCAGTAACCGAGGGTCACCTCAGCCCTGCAGGAGGGAATTCACATCACCTCCTTCCTGAGAGAATGAACATTCCCAACTGCAGCATGAGGCAAGGGAATGCGTAAAAAATTAAAGACTGAAAATCAGTCCCTGACTGACAGCAAGATCTGAAGATGCTGCTGAAGGCACCAAGATCGAAAGCTGACATCCCCAAATGCCAGCAACACAAATGCAACCAAGCCTGGATAAACAGTTTTGAATTCC